>NC_090446.1:829077431-829378340 GCF_031143425.1 Pleurodeles waltl
AGTTGTTACGTTTAATTCAGATTTTGGGTGACCTAGTAGGTGATCATCCCTGTGCTGACTATCTGGTTACAGGAGACTTGAGCACAAACCTGTTCCAGGATTTATTTGAAGCACTTGAAGGGCCTGACCTTTGAAGCCATCAGTTAGTCCTGAATCAGAATAAACCTAGGGACTGTCCTCATAGTGCCCTAAGAATTTTTTTTGAAATACACCCGAATAGCATGAGTTTTAAAGTTCTGAACGGCCGTCTGAAACAAGATGTCCCCCAAGGTTGGACGCAGTCTGACGGGTGAACCAATTATTATCTGGATTATACCATCTGCAACATAGAATTTTTATCTCTCTTTGAAAGCTTTTTGATTTCTTTCTGGTGCAAGAGTGATCATCGCCCCCAGATTGTAACCATAAAATCGGATTTGCATCATCATGCTGAGTTTCGGGCTGTGGGAGGTGGTGTTTGCTATGAGATCTTAAAACATATTAGATGGATCTCTTCCTCTGGTAATGCAATAATGAATGGGTGTGTTAATTGTTTTTAATCTGACGCAGCCGGCCGAGCATCCCCTGGTGAGCAATGGGACAAGCTCTTTTTCTTCTTACTGTCGAGGTTTTAACGTCCTGTTTGCAATCCTGCCTTCTATTCGTACTCAGTTATATCTAGGGAAATTCAGGAACTAAAGAAAGCCCGAAATAAAGCTGCCAGGGCATTTAGGAAGTATCCCGATTCTGAGGTGCTAGTTAGTAACCTCAGGGACTCTCAGAAAGTGTATAGAAAAGCAGCCTTTGCAGAAAACCAGAGATGTTCAAACTTGTTCTGGGCAAAACTTCTCAGTAAAAGCAAAGACTAGAATTCAAGGACGTTTTGGAGTCTCATTAACAATCTAACAAGGAATCAGTGGGGTCTAGTTCTGTTAAAATCTTAGAAGGTGAATGGGTTGCTTTTTTGATTAAACATTTCTCAGCAAATGTCTCCGAATGAACTCAATTGGTCATGGAGGTTAATACCCCCAGTATATTCCTGGCCAATGTGCAGCCTCAGTTGGTAGGTAATCCACTCCCCCCCTCGGAAGCCATGACCTTCCCCCATCCCGTTTACATCGTATTATCAGGAAGACAAAACACAATGGAGCTCCATACCCTCACAATATTCCACAGGTCCTGTTTAAACAAGATATTCCCATTTGTGTCAATCATCTTGCAAATCTCTTTGATTATTGTGTTCTGTCTTCAAGGATCCCTGAGTCGTGGCGCAGCACCATCATCCATCCAATCCATAAAAGTGTCTAAAGGTCTGGTCCAGCCAACTTCAGGCTGATTGCCCTCCTTGATAACAAGGCTAAGTTCCATGCTAGTCTTCTTCTTGAAGTTCTCCGATCCTGGGTTGATGCAAAGGCCCTAATTCCCATTTTTCAAATGGGGTTTTTGGCTGCATCAGGTACGTCCACTAATCTATTAGCCTTATTCATTCTGATGGACAAGGCTTATTTATCGGGCTCTGTGGTACATTGTTGTTTTGTTGATTTCAAGGCTGCCTTTGATCAGATTCCCAGGAGCTCTTTATGGGTGAAACTTCGTGATTGGGGAATACCTTCTGTGCTCCTTTGATCCATTATTGAACTACATACTGCCACCTGCGTCTGTATTAATTAGGAGACTATTGTTCTGTATCCAGGAAAATTCCAACTTTTTGTTGAGTGAAGCAGGGCTTTGTCTTCGTCCCACTGCTCTTTAATCTGTACATTACCGATCTGTTACCCGCTCTTGATGCTGTTAACTCACATTCCCCAAAGGTTGGGGGCCTTTGGCTTAGTCATCTGCTTTATGCCGATGACCTGGCAATGTTCAGTTACACTAAGGCCAGCCTTCAATGGTTGCTCAACCAGCTGACCCTGTATACAGCTGCAAACCATTTGGAGGTAAATTTGCTTAAAACCAAAGTGGTTTCTTTTCGCAGGAAAAGGCAGCTGGGTTCCAGCTGGTACTCTAAGACTAATAAACTGACTTCTGATTCATCCTATAAATATCTGGGAGTGCATTTTGACATCAGAGGCAGCTTTGTTACTCATAGGAAGGAGATTGAGGTTAAAGCTGAAGCCCTGAAAGTTGTCTTTTCAAAGTTATTTAGAGCACTGAGGGGACCGAGCTTGCTTCCATTATTGAAAATTATGAGAGCCAGGATCATCCCCTCACTATCTTATGGTTGAGAATTTATGTTGGGCATTGGTTCATGTTTGCTAAACCGGTTGGTTACTAAGATTTGTAACAGTTCTTTTTTTATTTAACACAATCCACATCTCATGGGCAGGTGTGGTTGGAGTTTGGACTTTCAGAACAGTGAGCAGAAGGTGCTGGCGAGCAGTCTCGAGTTAGTATTGTCACGTGAAATCAGTGCTATTGATGTGAATGGGTCCCATTATAGCTTTCTGATCGATTCCAGAAAGTTATTAAAAGCTGATGAGCTTTGGGTCACTAATCTTCCGCAATCTTCATTTAAACGTGGTACTAGGAAAAGTATTCAGCTCTGGTCCTATCACTCTGATCGAGCTCTTCTCGCTAATGATAAATATGCTTGGTCAGTCATTAATTCATTTCAGCCCAGTACTACAGCTGGTTACCTTTCCTACACCTAAAGTATTCATCTGAAAGAGAACCTCATGGCCCCAAGGATGGGCGATTGGGTTTTTCTGAAGCATCTTCCGATATGGCGTTCAGTCCCAGGGAAGGGTGTCGTGTGTAGGGGATGGTATATCGGGAAAGAATCCCTTGAGCATGTGGTTTGTCTGTGTCCGTCCCTGTTTCAGGAGCGTAGAACTCTGTTACGGAATAAGTGGAACAAGTTGGGGTCCTCTCCTGTCAACAGGCTGTTAGGGCATCTCTAGGTCAAAGGAAAACAACACTGAATGTTTTAGTGATTACATTTATTAAGGCCTCTTTGGCCAAATTTCTTCAGGGCCCTGCAAGAACAGTTTAATGTGCTCTTGCTCCATTGGAGATGAATCACTCCTGTGTACTTACTGAGTTTCTACTTTGGTATTTTGGTTTTTACTCTTGTTGGCTGTTCTCACTGGTCGATCAATAAGTGCACGTAAGCACCTTAAGTGTCTGGGTTTTGTCGTTAGGTGGGTGCTGGGACCGCCAGGGGGTTGGGAAGGACAACTTTTAATTATTTCCACGTATAATGTTATACTTTCTTTATTGGATGGTCTTCGTTTAATATTTCACCTTTAAATTAGTAATAATGTGGATTAATCAACTATGTATTAATTTGTCATATGCTTGTTTTATTATTGTGATTATTGGCAAACAGGGATATTTTAACTGGGAATTGTATTTTTGACTGCCTTTGGCTTTTAATTGTAATGGATTTTAATATCAGTACAATAAATAGTTACACACATACTGTTTCTTCTCAGCTAGTTTGCATTGCCTACATTGTTTGTGGCTAATGTATTATCAGAATTTGTGAGGAAAGAGCTGTCAAATAGGAAAGAAAAAAAAAGTATTTCGACAGGTAGAAGTGGGAGGAGCCCAAAGGGGAATGAGTGTAATCCCGTGTTCTAGAACAAGATCTAGAAGAAAAGTGTGGTGATAGGGGATTGCCACACCCAAAGCACAGACCCTTGAAGGATGAAGGTGTGAAAAGAAAAGACCCTCTGATCTAGCCCCCTATCAGATTTACAAACCTCTTTGGATGTAGACTGAATAATCACCAAATGTAAGGGGGACTGCGTATGAATGTGTGACACCTTCCACCCCCTTTCGCAAGATCAGTTAGAAGAAATAACTGAAGGGAAGCCTGCCTTCCTTTTCTGCTTCCTTTCCTTTCTCCTTTCATCGGATGAGCTGTGAGCAGATGGCTTGTGGACCCATTTTTCTTTTCTTCTGTGTAAGAAACAGAATATAGGCAATCACAATGGGGTTGGAACAATCTAAATGTCGCAAACCCCCACTAAAGGGACTGCTGCTCATACTGTGTACCAACAGTGTGATAAGCACTATTCAAGTTTTTAAAAGAGTGGGTGGGACTCATTAATGGAACATGAAATAATTAATATCTGAAAGATAGTGCCTTGGACATAAAAAGATTATCTAATCTACAGAAGAGGTTGAAAGATCAAAAAATATTATGTGTTAATTTGTGTCTGCTGTTCATCCAGCAGCATGAGGAGGCACACAGGTGAAACCATGACTCCCATATTTTGAGCTTGAAAAATACTCAGGGTAAGTTATAGCACAAAATCAGCCATCTCAAAGTTAGGGTATAAACCTGTGTTCCAACTCCTCCACCTCTTTCTTACTTATTTCCCCCAATCACTGAACAGGAAGAGAAGAAAGAGGGCAAGGACACAAGGGAGGAGATTGTACTGGACATATTCTGCTTGCTGGCAAGTGGGGTCATGTGTGCAGGTGGAGTTGTATCGAGAAATGGAGTAGTGCCTGAGGAACTGCTGGCAAGTGAAGCACAAGGAGGTAGGCAGCAGAGTAACTATGTCACAGACTGACTTCTATGCTATGCATTATGTCCCGGGCTGAAATGACAAAAAAGAGGACACCCTCCAGAGTTTTAGGCAGACCACAGGGCGAATGATGAGATGCCCTGTTACTTCTCCTCACTCATGGAATGAAGAGAGCAAAAATCTGTCCTTCACTTGAGAGCTTACCCAGCGGTTGGGGATAGAGTAATGCTCCACATACCTTGTATTCCCTCAAACCTTATGAACATAAATTACAGTTTCCTGGTATTTCTTACTAACTCCAACACAGTTTTGAGTGTAATTGCAAAGTGTGTTTGAGGTTGAGGTGTACAGACCCATTTGAGCTGATGTGAATTATGCGTTACCCCGATAGTGCTCAATGAGGTGAGAAGCAGATTAGTGGAGAAGGTGTCATGATCATTGTGGGACCCAGGAGATTAAGGCGAGTTGAGTGCAGTGAAGGATGCAGTAGTCAAATTATACCAGGTACAACTGATTGGACTTACTAATAAAATTCAGCGTGAAGAACCAGTTAATTACATGGATAATGTAACAGGAATTACGGGAGGCTTTGTTTTGCATGTGGGCAGCTACGTCATTGGAAGCATGATTGTCCCAAGATCACTTCCAATGTGCTACAACCAATCAGGGTACCAACAACCTGGGCACTCATGACCTGCCTCGGATTCCTTTCCTCAACTTTAGGACAGCTCAAAAGGCCCCTACTATACAATGAATACATTAATTCCTGTAGAGAAAAAGGGTCATTATGACGAATATGTCATTGAAGGTAAATGCAGTAACTCCATCATTGACACATGCACCAATCACTGTTCCCTTAGAACATCTGAATTACTCTTTTTATCTCTCTTGGTCTTGTCAACAGATGCCGTTGGAATTTGTAACCAGCAAGTCAACCACCATAACACAGATCCCATGACCATTTCTGTGAAGCTATTAGTGGCAATCACTCCATTCTACTTCACCCCATTTCCCTGAAAAACTTACTGGGCAGGGATAAACTTAGTAAATGTAGCTGTACAATGTTCTATAACCCAGCTAGAGTGATCCTAAATATAACTCAGGAATTGGAAAATCATGTGCGTGCATTGTTGTATGAGAGTTTTCATTGAAATGAAGGAGCAGATGTGACTGCATTGTTCTTACAGGTACCCACTGCTCTGTAGTTTACTGAAGCTAATAATGCAGTGTTCATTTCCACAACAGTGCAAGTAAATGTGAAAGTAGATCCACAAAAGAAGTCATTGGGAATACCTTACTACCCTTTAAGACCTGAGGTGGCAAAAAACATCCATTCTGTTATAGATGATGGAATACGGCAGAGGGTCTCAGGTCCCATTGCTAATGGGTGTAACACCCCTATGTTCTCAATACAAAAACAATGGAAAAATATAGATTAATACAGGATCTTAGCATGGTTAATAGTGTGGTTATCCCAAATTTTCCTGTAGTCTCAATGCTACAACAATCCTGCCTCCCTGCCTGTGCCCAGTGGTTTACTCATGCTGATTTTTTGCCCCAATTAATTATATATTCTTATACACGAAGAGAGTCAGTACCTCTTTTTGTTTACATTCCGTGGATCTCAACTTTCTAGGACTAGTCTCTCATAAGGATTTACAGTCCTTTTCTATCTTCCCCCATGCCCTAACAAAGGATTTAGAACAGCTGTTCCCAACCTATGGTTTGTGAACCCCCAAGGGTCCGTGACAAATTCCCAGGGGGTCCACAGGCCTGGGCCAGCAGGAAAGCACTTCTCCAGCTGCAGCCTCTACAGAAATACATGCATGTTTTTATATTTATTCGTTCATTTGTGGTGCAGATGTAAAAGCACTGCAAAGTATCTTGTAAGCTTTCTGACAAAAATAAGAGCATCAAGATAACTATAGTGATTAATGTACCTACTGGAGAGAGATGGGAGTTTTGTCTAGTGACAGTTTTGCCTCATCTAAGGTAGCGTAGATGGTTAGTATGCCTGCTGCAAAGAACATGTGTCATGCAAAGAAAAGTATTTTCTGTGCATAGCACAGTGGGTTACTGCTTTTGTCACAGAGATTATTACTGTACAATAGAAATCTAACACAGTGAGCTATGAACTACCAACAAAGAACTGCATAGAACAAATTAGAAAGTTATGTTTTTTCCCCAGTCTTTCATTACCCTTATGCTGCTAAAAATAGGTTTGCTTGTACAGAAATACATTATTATTAAAGTCAACACTAGCCACTGTGTTATGTTCTGAATCCTGAGTTTGTGCTTCTCCAATCCAAGTACTCTTAGAAAATGCCTACCAGTATGGATGACATGTGAATCCTACAACTTGTAGTCCCCTGTACAGTGCTCTGACATCATACATTACATGTGACATAGAGGCTATGGACAGATGAGAGGCCTGTGTGTTTTTTCTTCCTTTCTCTACCACATATTATATGGAAAAGCTTTCTCAGATCTTTTGTACTTAAAAAATAAAAACAAAAATTGCTTGGTTAATGTAGAATCTGACCTGAGGATACAGCTTTCCTAAATAAAACCAACCACTGAACAGTTAGTTGGTGAGATGCATCACCAACCTTCCCATTAAAGTTTTTCAATTATTGCATATTTTGTCAATATAAAATAATTATATCTGTAGTAATTTGAGTATTTGCTTGGTTTGAACTTGTTTGTGTATTTTTGTGAATTACTGTTTTAATATTTGAAATCGAAATTGTGATTGTGTTTCAAGTACGCCCCTTCTATTAGGTTTAGGAATTACTGGGTATTGGAGATTGATTTTCAGATATGCTTAAATAGTGCAACCCTTACACGTTGTTTTCAGGAAAGACACTCCTGAATCATTGCACTGATCTAGCAAGGTTGAAATTGATTTAGTAAGGAATAAAACAGGCACTGTCTTTGGTTTCCACCTTGGGGGTCCTTGATTATGAGAAACATTTTCATTATGTTTTTTCACAACCGTAATTAAGTTGAACTTGGAGTATAGGTACAAACCAATAGGGAACAGAAAAAGTATACAGTCTTCTATTCTTCTGCACTAGATCTAGTTGAGGCTGAAACCCCACTTTGTTTGCACTCTGTTGTGGCAGGTTTAATCTGGCAGCTGCACGCCATGTCAACGTTTCTGAAAATCTTATGTTAAGCTCCCCACTAACAGTTGCTATACCTCACACTGGGGTTGTACTTCCTCCCATCTCAAAAACAGCACTTATACCATTTGTGTAGTGTGTGTAGTAGAGAGAGTGACCTGATTGCAATTCCCAGGAGGCCTTGTATCAATAACTCCAAACACCAGCCCAGTGTTCACTTGTCCAAATACCCCTGTTCCTTAGTTCTCCAATGAAGTGTACTCATGTGGAAAAATACCATGTGTATAGTCAGTTTAGTAGAGGGAACAACATGACTATAACTCCCAGGCTGTCCTGTTTCAGTAACTCCAACCAACAGCCCAGTGTTCACTTGCCCAAATACATGTTTGGTTAATGTCAAATGTTGTTTACCCACCTGAGAGGATATTTTCTGGTAAGTGTGTGTAGTAGAGGGAGTAACCTGACTGCAAATCCCAGTATGCCTTGTGTCTGTAACTTCAGCCACCAGTCCAGTGTTCACTTGCACAAATACACCTGTTTGTAATATCTCTAATGCACTTCACTCACCTGGGAGTACACCATTAGTCAAGTGTTGAGAAGTTGAGGGAGTGAGCTGACTGCAAAGCCCAATTGGTCCTGTTTCTGTAACTCTAACACCCAGTCCAGTGTTCAAACGCCTAAATACACCTGTTTGTTAACTCTGGAATGATGTTTACTCACCTGGGAGGATACTATTTGTCATGTATGTGGAGTAAAGAGAGTGACCTGACAACAAATCCCAGGGGGCCCTGTTTCTGTAATTCCAACCACTAGCCCAGTGTTCACTTGCCCAAAAACCCCTGTCTGTTAACTCTCAATTTAAGTGTACTCACCTGGGATCAAAATACAGATTTTGCTCAACTGCAAGACATGTCTGTCTACCTAACTCTATCTTGACTTGCTAACCCAAAGATGAAACAATTGAAAATAGGATTGACACCTTACCCAGTGTGTACAAGTAGTATTCCTAAAGCCTGAAGATGTATCCACACATTTGTATCCGTAGCAGACATTTTGACAGAGCACTTTACACATGATGGCTCCAGTCACATACAGGAAACAGTCATGGGTGTGCATGCATCCCACTCAACTAGGCCTACAAATGGTCAAAACCATATCTTGCCTCTCTACTCTGTTGGCTGCACTTGTGGTAAAATGGCATTTTCAGACCATCTTCCAAAGTGCAACTGATCTGCACATTTCAACAGCTGGTTGAGTCAAATTGGGTTTGGAAGCTTCACACATGTCATGTCAAATCATCCAATACCATGGTTACTCAGCACAATTGGATTACCTACAACTTAACTTTGTCCAAGGTTTCTAATACTGTAACACAAAACCTTTGGAGGTAGATGTCCTAAATCAACTAGTAACAATGTTTTCTTTTGTCTTTTATCAAAACAGGTGGATCTGCCCCTGGGTACCCAGAGGCCACAAAACAGACTACTACTACCCCTCTGGATGAAGCCCTCAGTGACAACAACACTCCTGGACTCTGGATGTGGAGGGTAGTTCTGACCCATCTAGGCAACCTGGTCATATGGCAACAGTGATCTCACTATGCCTACAACCTCACCTACCAGCCCTCTCCCATCAACATCACAGGAAAAAATTCAGCCCCAACCTGTGTCCCTAGCACAGAGTCTACCATTGTGTGCCCCCTAGTCCTGGATTGCAGCGCAACACTTCAGACAATGAGGGTCCAGGAACAAGGGCACCCTGTGGCAAGGACACAGGCCTGTGGGTTAAGATGCATGGGAGGGATGCTGTGGGCTGGAGGGGTGTTGCCACTGGGGCTGTTCTTGGCCAGGACACCATCAGCCACGTCTTGGGGGGTCTATCAGGAGTCATAAGGTGTGATGGACTAGGTATTGACAGAACTCCGGGAAATGAAGCAGCTACAGAAGGACATGCATAGGGACATCCATGAACAGATGGAGGCCCACAAATCCTAAATGTCCTCCCTAACAGGGGTGTTGAGGGACATGCACAGAGATTTTCAAAACCAGTCTATCCCTTCCTTTGGGTCTCCAACAGCAGACCCATCAACATTGGTACCAGCAACAGGACGGGTAGCCCTGAGAGAGGAAGAACCAGCCACAGACACCCCTCCCTCTGTAGTAGATTGATCACCCCTTACAAGCAAGGGCATCCAGCAAATGATCCAGGAGGTGTGAATGGCAAGACACCCACCATTGCCAGAAATAACCCCTTACCTTAATGTACCCCTTTGTGTGCCACACATTAACTCTGTGGACTGATCCTGAACCACACTCTAGTTCAAATGGGAGGAGTACTCTGGACTTTGGACTTTCAAGGGTGTGGCATCTACTCCAATGAGTTAATCCACCCTGACTGAACCCTTTTCATATTTCTTTGGGTTGATTCATGTCACATATATTTTCTGTTATTCTTAGCTTCACGATGCAATCACCCATTGCTGATTTTGCTTACATATTTAGCTATGTACACAGCTTCCAGCTCAGGATTACAACCATCCAACACAAACACATACAAACACATGTCTGTTAAAACTAACAAAAGTATTACAGTGTTCAACACATAGGCTGTCAATATGTCTAAACTATTGGAAATGTTAGATGAGTGTCTAATACTGAGTAAATGAACATACTTACAGTTACAGACATCCAGACCACAGAAGGAAGGGATTTGTCAGACATTGTCCTGTAGAATAGGCAAATATTGAAGTGGTTGATCTCATCAGCTCGAGCCTTATCATGTCCCACACCAAAGTAATCCAGCATCACATTACCCAAGGATGAGACAGATGGCAGTACACCAGTTCCTGATCACAGGACCATTATAATCCAATGCTCATGCATCAGGTGGCATGACACAAACATATGTGAGTTTATTGGCACAGGCACTGTAGCTTACAATGATGAATCACATCTACAAGAATATAAAGATCATGAAATAAGAGTGTTTAGCCAATATGAATGGAAAATGACTTGGTCACAAGCTAGGACTACATATTTTATAACCACATGATAACATGCATGATACATCAGGCTACCACAGGACACACACAAGTCCAATGGGAACTTCTGAACTTCCATCCAAACACTGTGCAAGCCGTCTTGACACAGGTCTCATACACCCAAACTATGTGACCTACATTACTTGGAATAATTCATGTGTAATTTCTATGTCAGAACAGTATCACACACCTGCCAATGTCACAACTCTGAAATGCCCTCATAAAGATGTCATGGTGAAGGCACCTGTACAAAGACAAAGCAAGGAATAAAGGCTTGGAACCATACAAATGTCACAAGTCACATAGCAAGCATGGGAAAACAAAATGGGTGATTACGACCTTGATGGTCTTTTTCAAAGACCGCCGAGGAACCGCCATTCTGAAGACCACCAGTGCAGGCGGTTTTTCACTCGACGAATTATGACTGCTCGCAGGCCTCCATTCTTTTTCGGATGGAGAGCCGCCAGCAGCCATACTGGCGTTCGGCGGGGAAGTGGAGGTTGCTCCACCTCCACCGCCCGTCATCAGAACACCGCCCACCGAATCACGTCCCATGATTCGGTGTGGCGGTGTTCTGGTGACGGGGAGCTGGCGGCAGAGCAGCCCCCAAGGATCCCGTCCCCTCCCGGAGGATCATCGGACCAGGTAAGTTGATCGTCCATTAGGGGCGGGGGTGGGGGTGTTGTGTGTTGTGTGCGTGCATGGGGGTGTGCGTGTGAGTATGTAGAGGGTGTATGTGTGTGCGTGTATGCATGCAGGTGGTGTTGTGTGTTTGAAAATGTGTGTGTATCTGTCTGTTTGTATGTCTGTGAGTATGTGTGCGTGTATGTCTGTATGAATGTGTGTATGTATGACTGTGTGTGTGTCTGTTGGTATGTTTGTTGGTAAGAGTGCGGGTATGTGTATTGGTGGTGTCTGTATATGTGTAGGGTGGGGGTGTGTTCCAATGTTGGGGGCAGGGGTGGGGAGGGGCGTCGTGCCAGCTTTGGGGGGTGGCAAGAGGGTGGGGGTTGTGGGGTGAGGACTCGAGGGTGGGGGTTGGGGAGACCCCTATCAGTGCCAGGGAAGGGATTCCCTGGCACTGATAGTGCTTACCGCCATGGATTTCATTGCGGTTCCAAACCACCCGAAATCCATGGCGGTCTGCAGGGTCGTGATACCACTGTCAGTCTGGTGACGTCCGCCGGGCTGGATATCGAAGTCTCCAGCCCAGTGGTCATCACCGCCCTGGCAGTCGGAATGGAGAAGTAGCGGATGGCCATGGCGGTATCCGCCATGGTCATAATTCCATTTTTTTCCGCCAGCCTGTTGGTGGTATTACCGCCATTTCTCCACCATCCGCCAGGGTTGTAATGAGGGCCGAAGTACTTTACAATAAATCTGACACAAACAAAACAACATCATCAAGGTGGGGACAAAAGCTATCCAATCAGTCAGCCTTTTGCTGATTTTTGCATAGTATCAGCTTCCTAAGCATTTTGAAACACTAAACGCCACACATTATCACAACTACAGTTAATTGTACAGTACCGTCATGATATCACATGACATACTTACATTGTGGATGAGATCTTCTCACAAGTCAGCTCCTTCCTCCTCATACCGATCACCTTCAGTTGGCATTTCAGAATTCTCACCCAGTGGCACTGCAGGCTCCCCTTCTTCCGGGATGTATGGGATATTCCTCCTCACCACGATGATGTGGAGTATATAGCATGCCACAGTGATCTGACACACTTTCCAGGGTGAGTAGAGGATGGCTCCACCAGTCCTGCCCTGACAGCAAAATCTGGCCTACAAGAGCCCAAAAGCATGCTCCACTGCCTGCCGTGTTCTTCCATGGACCTCATTGAAGTAAACTTCCCATGGATGTAGTTGTTGGATTCCTCAGTGGCATCAATAACCAAGGATGGTTTGGATATGTTGAGTCTCTCGTTAAGGAATGGGACATAAGTATAACAATGAGTCACTCACTTCATGATTTTAGCATTGGACATTGCTCACACACAATCAGGACAGAAGTGACTTGCTAACCAGCCAGACCCTGTCAGGTTGCAGTTGTGACATCAGCTGGGATATGGTGCTGTTCTACACTATAAAGGAATCATGGGCTGATCCACAAAAACGGACACACACACGTGAGTTGTAGAAATCCACCAAACAGAAAACTTGCACATTGATGGAATGGAAGTTTTTCTGTTGCAATAGACTTGTTCAGTGCTCTGTGGAGGCACCAAGCCAGCATGTGTGCCGTCGAAGACCCCCACCACATATGGGAGGTAGGCAAAACCATAGAAGTCATCCTTCACATTGGCTAAATCCTCACATAGGGAGAACATGATATACCTTTCAAAGAGTTTCAGCATTGCTGATAAGAAATCTGTCAACACCAGACTGAACATAGATTGGAACATCCCAGCAGATCGGGCCACTGTATGTTGGAAGGACCCTGTGGCCAGGATGTGCAATACTGGCAAGACTTGTACAATGGGTGGTTTGGAGTATGGACTACTGTTTGCATACACCCACTATTGTTTGCCTAATCAGATGGTACAGTTGGATGATGTAGCATTCCTCCATGGTCTGAAGGTCTGGCAATGTAAACTAAACAGCATGTTGTTGTATTCTCTCACTTACAAGGTATCTATGGATGAAATGACATGATTTGAAATATTAATCACTGTGTGGCCACAGGGTTCCCTCTCCAACTTCTTCCTGTACACAATGCATGATAACAGTATAATGTGATAAAGCATTTCTGACTGGATAGACATGACCCCCATGGTTGTGAACACATGTGTGCCCCACATGGATTCGGGCAAACCTCAACTCTCTGCTACACAATTGCCCCTCAAAATATGACCATATTTTCTGACCTCCAAAAATACTGTCAGCGGTGGTGGCCCGCGCACCGCCGTCATGTGTCAACTGTGCCCTGCAACACACTACACTAGTGGTTGTGAAGTCGGTCCTACACAACAATGTAGGATGTTTGTGATAATATTAAACTTATATTGTCGGTTTGATGCATTTTGCAGGGCCATGTAAAGTATTCCAAGCCACAAAAATAGCAGATGTTTAACCTACTCCACTGGACATCAGGAACCACTTGCCACCTCTGGTGAAAGTCATCCGTGCAGTAGAAGTTTCCAAATGCACCGGGCAGAGCCATAAGTTAAAGCTTTTGCCTGTGGTGGTCGCAGCCCAATGGCTGTGTCCGTAGGTTGTGATGACCACGTATATGACGTACATGTATGTCGCATTGTACAAAATCTCTTAACTCCTGACACTGCTGCCAGAAACACCTCCACCACTTCAGCTGCAGTGTGCCACCTCTGCAAGCAATCATGCTATGTGCAGCAGGTGAAAGGGCCCCTGTCTTCTTTCGAGATGAGTAGGAGAGGCTTGTGAGCGAGGTCCTTCCCCTGTGTGGACAGCTCTATGGCTCACCAGAGGAGCAGGAAAGGACCTCATAGGCACAATTGGCTCTGTTCAACACCACCCATCCCCTCCTCACAGGCTGCAACGTGCCCCTGTGAGCCAGTTAGGCTTCTTGTGTGCATGTTGTTGCAGTCTGTGTGGTATCAATGGGATGTACATGGTGCAGGTATTGGTGACCAGTGCTATATGTTGTGTTCATTCACATTGCGTTTTGTGATTTTTTGGGGGGGTCCTAGGTCCTCCTTGTGTTGTATGCACATACCACGGCAAGGAGACTTAACTGCCATCCAATGTCATTTCTCTGTTTATAATGGTTGTAAATGTTAGACTACATGTATGTGCATGACAGCGTGAGCTGTGTATGCATCTTGTCTGTGTCATTTGAGGATCTTGTAAGCAATGTGTATTGTTCCTCAGATCTTTCACCCCACATCTAGCTTTGCCAAACTGTTGTCTGGAAGTCATATCATGAATCACTGTGCCCTTCAGGTTGCCACATAAGCCACAAGCCACATTACAGATGACCACATGATGTACTGTCACGCATAGACGTGATGGAAATGTGAGTGTCATGAAGGTTCTGTATGCTCAGCCTGCAAAGACCAAGGCCTGTATTATGTATCTCTTAGTATGGGACATAGTCCAGGTTGTGGGAGAGTCACTGTGGCTTTGAAACTGTGGCACTGTGCCCACCCCCTATTGACCTGCAGATCTTCCTATGTGAAAAATCTGAGGCTCTAGAGTCAAAATCTGCCTTGAATGCCCCCGTCCATTGAATGGATTAGGAATAGATACTGAAGTAAATCCTAGAACTAGTCCATATGTGCATTTTGCATCATTTTCAATGTGTGTCATTGACTCATGACATGTCCCTTACTCTCACAGCTTTGTTGCCACCTTCACAGAAGTCATATTTGTCCTGTATGGGCTTATAGCACAAATGACAAACCCACAGTGCCAACAGTGTGTAGATTCCTGGGAGACCATGACATGTGACTCTGTATGTTGTTTACATAACAGAAATTGTACAATACATACCTTTTTATCTAGGGTGCCATTTCTGTATGTTAGATACATATATCCAAAAGAGTGTTCTGTGTTACAGCTACATATCACAGAAACCTATCCTGAAGTGGCATGAGTCTGCATTTGATAGGCCACATGCCAGAGAAAACACTTTCCATACCCAACATGCCAGCTCTTTCATTGTCACTCTAGTATAAGGGTGTAGGCTGTACTATGGTAGTTTCCTGTAGGGACTGTATGCAGTGAGTCAATCTTTAAGAGTGTAACTTTGTTGGTCCAGCCTGTTTACACTTGTGGCATGTTGACAAATTGTGGATTGAGGAGTTATACCTGGAGCTGTGACCCAATGTGGGTGTAGTGCAGGTCGGAGCCTGAACCTGCTAATGGCTTGTATTCTGGTGGTTGCATACCCAGACATTAATAGGTGTTTGAGGGGAGCACAACAGCCACAATGGGGTGAATACAGTGCATATTTCTGCCTCTCCTATAGCCAAATTGAGGTGTTACGTTGTGACATCTCCCCCTGTCGATTTGTAATGGGCCATGTGTGACATACTAGCTGAGTAACTATTTGTGTAAATATGTTATGTGGTGTGCACTGATGTGCCTATATGCCTTGCCTATTAGCCCAGTGACCTTAGACACAACTGAATACAATCTACAAAAAATGTGGTCTCCAAGGACAACACATGGTTATGTACATTGATCAATGAAGTAATGTTTGTGATTGTTGTGGTTGTAAATTTTATACAACACTACTCCTTAGTGTTACAGGCCAAAGAAAAATAAGTTAAGGATCACTGTTCTCAGCCATGTCTCTGATCAAGTGAGTAAATTGTCATCTGCCCTCCAGGGGACACTTGTCTTCAGTGTGTAACGAGTGCTAGTGCCTCAGTACTGTCTGTTATTTGAAGGTGGCCATCATACATGTGACAGAGCATACATTGTTCTTTGCATGCTGATACAGAATAAATAATTCCCTGGGTAAGTGGGGAATGTCCATTGTCATAGTTTATGTGCCGTCACTGTTGCCATCTTTCCTTGTGCCAACATGTTAGCATGTGTCCCGTTCTCTTTTGACAAAATGTGTACACTACTGTTTCATGCGTAATCTACCTGTGCTCATGGGATGATTTCTATATTCCTTCACATTTATGTACATGCCAACCTGTGTTTGGAATTGGACATTTCCAATGGGACTATATTTCATGTGGTGACATAGACAGGAGTGTGTCACCATTGTTTGCTAGCTTACACATACTCTCACCCGTCATTACATGTCATTTGGCATGTGCAACTGCAGTAGCAATGAGGGACATGACAGGTAGGACTAGAGTGTTTACAAACAATGTCTATTTCCATGTCATTGATGTGGCATTATGTGGAGAAGTGCACTGCATATGTGTTATGGGGAAGGTTTATTACCTGACTGTTGGCATGCATCATGTAGTCGTGTGTAGATATGTTGGAATCATATGTGGTTGGGCACAACCATTCATCAATGTACATCTGGGTTTGCAGGACCAAGACAGTGATGCAGCTTCCCATTGGGCAGCATGTTGAGGGCCTTCTACAAGTGCTTGCAAATCTCTGGGCTTCTCTAACCAGAAAAGGACCAATGGCTACTAAATCTACTGATGCAATCAGAGTATGCCATTGTAAGGGATTTCCCTGGGGCTAGCTAATTCGTTGGGCTGTGGATTCTAGAGACATATCTCCCTGACAATTTGCACATGTTGTCTACAGTGTACATTTCCATGCCAAATGTGGAGTCTGTCTAAGCAACATTAGTACTACCTCCATGACTCATGAGGATAAACTACACATGGTGAAGTGTGCATTGTTGAAATGTTTCCATTGTGACATGAGTATTTCAATGTCACCCTATTCAGGCTACTGTATTGCTGTCAGCAACATGGTAGGATTTTGGAACATCATTTCTTATTGTTGTGTTATTGTGATTGTGACAAATAGATGTCTCCATGTCCTTGTTGCATCTGTGGGAATGTACTTGGCATTAGCCTGCTATTGCATGACACCAGTTGACTGATGTATACTCTATTAGACAAAACATTGAAGGTGATGTGGTCTCATATTTGTTCAATGGTTACTGTGATTGCACAACTTCACCCATGCAATTTGAGTTGTCTGAGATCTTGAGTTCCCTGTGGGCAACTGCTGACAGTTCATGTGGCATACGTGCATATGGTATGGTACATGTTTTATGTAGTTTGTTCCTGGGACCTACTTGAAGTCATGGTAAGGTTTGCTAAACAGATCTGTTGTTCAAGTGTGATCAGGAACACATGGTGCCCATTTTTCTCTTTGTATTTGCAGCATCAACCCAGGCAAGCAAAGGAGACAGGGCACAACCAAGTGGGGAAGCCTCTGGGCATGGTACCGCCAGTCATGACATCACCTGACATAGAGGGAGCCCAGTGGCCCGGAGGGTGAGGAGAGTGTCATTGAGGACACAGGATAAAACGTGTCATCATTGGATTCTGCCTCCAGTGGCTACTCCCTAGCGGATGAATTAGGACATGCTCTTGTATCATCCTTGTCAGCTACCCCCAGTTCAATTGCCACTCAACCTGTTACTCCTCACTCAGTTAGCTGTGCCCACTCACTCGAGAGGGTGAATGTCTCCTTTGCCCAAGCACATAGGCCCAACCCCTGTTCCCCCTGTCACCATGATGGAGGAGGCTATTGAACTCCTGAAGACTATCTCTGTAGAGCAGACTGCCACCGTGAATGCCTTCCAGGGATTGGCAAGCCAACTTCAGCAGAGCAATGCTTTCCTGGAAGGCATTCATAGTGACATGTCTGGCCTACAGATATCTTCTCAGGCTCTGCCTCCTCACTGACGGCAGCCATCCACCCTTCACAATCCTCTACCCACCACTTCCCTCTTCCCAATCCAAATTCCCTATTCCCCTACCTGTCCCAAGTACACAGACACATCCGCACACATACATCTCAACACACACAAGCAGCAAACATCAACCCAAACACCACAAAACACACTGGCATGCAGGCACTGAACATTCACCCGCAAACACCAAATCAGACACTACGTCGACAGACACTCCCACCACCCCTACAAACCCACATACCACATCCAGCATAACCACAGACACCACCGAACACCCAGTTACACATATACCACACCCACCATATACCCAGATAACAGGTCACAACCCATGGACCCACATACCTTAGACACAATACCCCCCAGACACCAGCACAACACACACACACACATCCACTATATCAACCATACCGACAAGCACCATCCCAACACACACAGACACATCCACCACATCCACCATACCCACAGATCCAACCCCAACAGACACACACACATCCACCACTCCAACATCACCCGGCACCTCTACTTTCCTACCCCAAGACATGCACTATCCACACTCACACACACAACAGACACCACCCAAACACAAGCATACCTCACACATGCAAACACCTAAGGCATCTACATCCGCAGACATGCCCACCACTCCCTCAACCTCCAAACCCCCTCCAAACCCAAGAGGCCCTCATCCATATCCCAACCCATTCCTTCCACATTCACATCCTCCCCTGTCACACCTGCCCCCTTGCAAGCTCCCATACTCCCATCCCCAAGAAGAAGTCAACCCCACCAACAAAAACAAAAGCCCACCCATAACAAATCAGATCCCCACCCCACTTAAGGATGATCCCTGAGGTACCTGCCTTCCACTTGATGCCCCTTCCTTTGGAGGCTCCCTGGCAGTGATTGAAGTCAAGGTTGGGCACAGTAATGTGCATAAACGTATGTGGGCTGGCCAATGGCTTTGCTCTTAAGCATTTGAACTCAATAAACCCAAGTTGTTTTTTTGCTGGGTACACATTTTCTACCTTTATGTTGTTCCTGTTAATTCAATTGATGTCTCATTGCATTGTGTTATGTTTGCTATGGTAAGTATTTCATTTTGTGTTGTCCAATGTCAGCATGCATAGGTTTAGACCTGTCCGCCTGATATGGACTGTACGTTCGTCTCATGTGTGGAAGCTAGAGTTTTGTTTGTCCACACATGTAGGGTGTTCAATTGTCCTAGCTTCCATTGCATTTGACTGATCGTGTGTCCATTTTGATATGTGCAACTTGCAGCTACTTCATCTAGATGTATGGCCAAGCTGTTGCTGTTGTATATCCTTTCTTGACTTGCACCTACACATTACGCAGGTAGACATGTCAGTAGCCTAAAATTGTGTTTGTCAGTGAGATGCATGAAGGGCCAGTTCCTATGCAAATGTTGTTTTAGGGGGCATGTGCAAAGTCCAATGTGTCCCCGGGCAGCATCATTCCATGAGTGCTCCTGATAGCCCCATCCCTATTGTGAAGGTATTGCATGCATTTTGAGCTGTGTATATTTGTCTCTCAAAATATTATGCATCCCATTGACCGTCCATTGTGTTGCAATGTGAGTGATGTTTGGGTCCATTGCAGGGCTGTTTAGTGGGAGGGGTATTTGTTTTTCATTTAATGACACATCCATTTAAATGTTTTTCAATTTGACAGTCCATGGTGTGCGTGCAGTGTGAGGGTGTCATTTGAATTATGTGTAATGATGCTGTGGTGTTGGTGTTGTGTGACACAATGTTCTGTACACTTCACTGTCCCTGTACCTAAGATGAGCAGATGTTCATTATTATGGAGTGTGGCTGTGCAGTGTCAGTGACCTGTCCAAAGGAAATGGTTAATGGTTGTGCATGTGTCATTCTTTGTGAATGACTCCAACCTGGGACACATTGACACATGTACTTGATGCTTGTAGCATTAGCCCCTTATAATGCAGCTGGCGGAGTGATAATCTGTTACTGAGCCTCATGACACAGGTAGATGTGTATTCTTACCATTGGTTGCATCCACGGCAGCATAGATTTTGGGCTCCATCGATGAGCATCAGCAGCGGCAGGCCGTGTATGATGGGCTCCATGGTGGCACAGGACATGTAATGCTGCCTGCAGGTGAGTTCCTTTCTTTATGCTCTCCATTTCCGTCTGCTGCGACATGGTGGATGAACCACCATGGTCACACTGGTGATGTGCAACATCATAATGTGTCTGGTGAAAACACTAACTCTGTCGGCCTGCTTGGCCTGCCACTCCACCCTGGTGGTCACCGTTCCTGGCGATGCCAGTGTAACTGCATCAGTTTTTCCTCTCTGGGCTCGCCAAAATTGTTATACCATCTTCCTACCACCAAAGCTGATGGTGGTGAGACAGCTGCCACCACCATAGTGGTGCACAGACTACCAATCTCATAACTAGGCCCTAAGTCTTCATCTTGGGTTTCAATTAAGACACCATTCGGTGTGCAATAAATCACACAATTCATCTGGCAAAGAAATCCTCTGCAAAGTAAATTAATAAGACTCAAATCAGACAATTTGTGATCATTCTTTATAGACCCTATTTTTAAATGCAACATTTTCTGATACCTGATTCATAATTTGTTTAGTGCTTATTCTTACAACTTCTTTTTCTGAGAGTGGTAGTTTGGAACCTCCATGCAGTAGGTAGCATCTGTACTGATTAAATATTATACAGGGTGGCCGTTCACCTTAGTATCTACATATATGCCACTCTGGTCTACCTCTGGGACTGACCTAAGCACATTATCTTTCTCCCTCCTCAAGCACAACAATTGTAAATTAATCACATTTGGTGAAAACTGGGAAACATCACAATTCAGAATAAATAGATTGTGAGCTACAGGCATATTCATATGTAATTGTCCTTATTTTACAATTTTTTCATAAAAGACTGATTTGCTAGGACAGCAAACTGTGTCACTAATTGAGTTGCATTTTGCTGCATTTGGAAAACAAAATCATTTTGAATTTAATCTGGATTCTGTTCACACTCACACTTTGGGTGGCCAATTGTCCCTAGCAAATGCTAAGCAGTACTCTTTTTAATATATTGATATTCACATTAATCACAGGATTATTCACAAACACTCAGCCCCTACCTTAGACTTGTGTCCTTATTACATCAATACTTTGCGTTCCAACTGCTTGAAATACTTTGCATTCCAAAAATTCAAATTCACACTCACACGAGAACTTGCAGATTTAATGAAATCCATGTCTGAATTTATCTTCTGTTAATTATCACCACTCTGAATCCAGTTTGTCTGACCAATCATCAGTTCCTCCTTAATCCTTTTCTTCTTGATGTCAAAAGAATCACTACAGTATTTGGCATACTTGAGTATCTCATTAATAATCTTGGTCCAGCAACACATTGCACTCTGCTGAATATGTGGGTTAAGTTTCGGACGAAAACCCAAAATGAAAGTTGATATGAACCACTAACATCTTCCCTTGCTCGTTAATCAAATCCACTGTATTTACTACAGATCTGCATGAGACTCTAATAACATACATGTAAATTAAAGGTATGTTTGCCACCAATCTTCTACTAATATAGGCAGTACTAACAAATTACTCCTTGAGTGGTGCTCTGATGAGTATGTAGCTTTTCTGCAGAGTACTAAACAGCAATTAATCCAGAAAGCAGGGAGCTAAAGAGTAGATCATGATGGCTAAATCTGTGCCAACTTTACAAGAATTGCTGCCCTGCTTCTAAAGCAAAGGTCAGGAATGCGCTGATCTATGTTATATGGCACTTTCTTGCTGTTTCCAACTGTGCTGGTGCCTTTTTGGCTCCATAGCACTACTCCAGCACCCTTGCACCATGGTGCAAGAGTGTCTATGAGGCCATTCAAAGTCACACAAAGTGGCTTTGCTTGGCCTCATAGATATGGTTGAGAAGTTTAGTGACATGCCACTGCTGCCTCACTAGAAGTGATGCAATGGCGGCACAAGCCTCTTATAAATATGGGCCTTCGCCCTTAGATTGGAAAGAAGTGAGTATAATGCAGAATCACTTTACAACTATTTTGTATCCTGGAATTTGTATGCTGTCTAAGTTATTAGTGGTATATTTTATTTTACTTAAAAAACAATATACTGTGTGCTTCCTTTACAGTTCAGTTAATAGTACTTAAATTGTCAACATACACAAACCTTTCCTAATGTTTTCACAGTGAAAGTCTTCCCCTGAAAGTGTATCAGGCTTTTGAACAGGCTTTCCAAATTAAAGAGCACAATCTGCAGACAACATGGTGTCAGGGAACTCTCTCATACTCACATTCCTCTGGGATGTAGGGTGGATTCTTTGCCACAAACAAAGCTATTACAGTCATGTTAAGAAAGTGATCTTTTACTTAGAGGCAGCACTTCCTTTCTCCCTACATAGGCTTCCGATATTAAAGAGGTATAGCTAATTTTGAATTACTACTGTGAGAGTGGATGGAATTGCAAGTCTCTCCCTTTGCAGCCAAATAGATTATGGCAGTTCTCAGGTGTGGGTGTTTTCTAAAGCCTTGTGGCCCAGTACCTCCTTTCCTGGGTGGCCAGCATTGTTTCCTCTACCTACCTGGCAAACTCTGAAAGCCAAGGATCACAGCAGCCCTGAGTATCACTCGCAACAAAATCTACGAAGAGTTTATCATAGATTGTCTACCCCCCCCCAGATATTCCAAGAAGGGGCATTATTTCATCAAATTTTGTAAAACATTCTAATATAGCAAACTATACATATTATGTATCAACTTCTCCCTAATAATATGCTCTGTTTTAATTCTGTGTTATGAGCAGCTTTGTCTTCCAGACATAATCAGATGGGCACTAGAAAATAGGGTATAAACTCATGCTTGCTTCACCATTTCTCATTGTAAGTCCACCATTCAGGAGCAATTGGTTAATTGAGCTCTCATTCATGATGCATGGAGTTTGTTTTTTTACAGGGAAGAGCCATTTGTTGGCTCCTAAGCAGTGCTTCCATTGCCTGGCATAAATAGTTAAGAATTCATCATGACTCCTGATGATGGCCAGTATCGTACCTCTGCATGCTCACACAATTCTGGGTTTAAGGCATTAAAGATACATGACAGAAAAATACCTTTTGTCCCACATGTATTGTTTTTCCTTTACCTATTGAACCACACCCGAAAACCTAACTAGGTGATGAATTTTCCCCATACTTCTCCCGTCTCATACTGTTCTTTCTGAGTAACAGACATTGCGCAATTCTGTACATTCACTTGTAACTTGACTATGTGGTTATTCTTTGTATACTTTGTTTACAGTTGTAGAGTGCAGGAAAAAGTCCCATTTTGTGTGTTCATCCTCACTTTGTGCTAGATTTTATTGTTGGTTTTTGGAACTTGCACACTGGGACACTGCTGTCCAGAGTTCAGTGTATACGGTCTGACCCCTAAGCATATTGAATTAGTATGCACCTAATTGCTGTATATACTTTGTTTTAAGTCTAGTGTATGTGGTACAAAGTATACCATTGGCCTGTTAGTTAAATGTCACTGTTGGGTTGCAGCAATCATTGTGCCACCACTACAGTAATGGTGTAAACATGACCGCTGCCCTATTATTGTAGCCTGGCTGTGGTAGTTTCAAACTGCAATCCGACCTGTGAAAGAAAACCCTAAGCCATAAGGCAGGCTCTGAGCAGGCGTTAAACACGCCGAAAAAAATGGAGCAAAGAAATCTTTTAGATTTCTTTGTGTAATTTTTTCACCCCCCCCATGGGGAACACCCCCTTTTGCATACATTGTCCCTGGTGCAGGCACAATGTAGCACAAAGTGTTACAAAGTTGCACAATGCATGCATTGCACCACCTTGTAAATTTGGCACAGCGATTTTGGCCTCATTAGGCCACATTAGCATAAAAAATGACACCAAAGTAGCGCAAGGAGGTGCTAGGCGCTCTTAAATCTGTCCCTTACAATTTCTTTTTCGCTTGGTGGTATACCGCCTAAGAAATCTATGCATTTCTTTAGCAAGTAATACATGTTTGCATTCCAAGTTTTTATGAGGAATGATGAATGAATACCTTTTTTTCAGAGCATTAAATACAAAATAAACTACTTCTAGTATGTCCCTCAAGTATACCAGGTTAAATCCATAGTTCTGTAATAATGTTAAGCAATTAGGATCGGGAGGTGATTCTCTCAGATTGATTTCCTCCTTCAGAGCTCCTCATCATAAACTCTTTGTTAATCCAACTTGGATGTGAACAATATTTTTAGTGAATCAATATTAGAAGGCCAACAGAGACATGCAATTGTGAGAAAACTGGGCTGATTGCTGAAGCCCCTTAACTTTTTTCCCTCTTTTTCACATTTTGCTGGTGTTTTGATGACTCTGATGGTGCCCTGGGCACTGCTAAACAGCCCTGGGACCTCTGCTCTGATTGAAATGAGTATGCAATTTAGTTTAATTAAAATTGGCAGTATCAACCTACCTATAAGTCCCTAGTATATGGTAGAGTAAGTTGGTTTAAGGACCCGAGCATAGGTAGTGCACTCATAGGTGCACTGCTGAGGTGTCCAGTGTCATTTTAAAGGCACGCCTGCCTTGCTGGCTGCTTTTAAAATAAAGTTACCTGCAAATTCAGCTTTGGAACTAACAGTACTTTGAAAGTCTTAAACTACCTTATTTTTACGTATACGTCACCCCTAAGGTGAGTTCTAGGTGTCTCCAGGATTGAGTGAACTGTAATTATAAGCAGGGACTTTGTACAAGATGTTTTATAAGCCCTGGTGAGGAAAAAAGAGCTACATTTGTGTTCTCCCAATGTAGTGAATGGGCTCCATAGGCTAACATGGGGAGACTTTATTTTTAATTAATAAAGTCTCAAAAGGAGATAGATATTTCAAGTTTGGTATCAAACTTATTGCTATAATAAATCTAACAACTTGCCATTTTGCATTTAATATAGCTTGTACCTAGAAAGAGTTTAAGAACTCTTACGATTGTCAGCTCTATAGTGCCCTTTTCTGATTGTCTTGCTCCTGGCAGCCTGGCCAGGCTGCCTTGACAAGGTGAGAAGTGGCCTAGGCTGAACACAATGCAAGTGCCTGGGGGAGAAGATCTGCCTCAGCATGTGGTTAAGCAGGATGGGGGAGAGCAGGGAAACTGGACTTCAAAGGAGGGAAGGGCATTTGGAGTAGCTCAGGACTTCCCCCATATCCTGCAAACCCAGACAACCAGGTGCCCCCTTGATTAGATTAGGAGAGGGCAGGAAAGGGGTCTGTTGTGGAATTTTAGCCACACAAGTGGGTGGACTCAGCCACGCCAAACCTCCAAAATTGAATTTCTGCCATTTCGGATTTTTAAGGAATGTTGCTCCCTGGGATTGATGTTTGCCACACTTCCCAGGGCATGGTCATACAACAGGCTGGTGGCCTGCCTGTGATTGGACAATTGCCCCCCTCTGCTTTCCACTACAGGAGCAAAGGATAAATATGGCAGTGCTGCATCCACACCTCGGATCCCTGCTGGAAGAAAATACTGGGAAAGAAGGACTGCCTTGGTGGACCTCTGGACTGCACCTTGAAACTACACTCACAAGAACTGCACCAGATGCACACTTTGGCCTTCACCAAAAAAAAGACTTTGAATTGCTTCTGCAACTCCAGCAGTGCACTTCCAGTAAGCTACAAGTACAAAGGAGCTGCCCAGAGTCTCCTGCAGCAAGTCCTGCAAGAAGAGCCCAGCTGACCGTGTCTAGTGGCCATTTGAGGATTGTGACCATATGAATTCTGGGAATTGTAGTCCCAACTCTCAATGAGAAAATCAGAGCTTCTGGAACCTTGGATCAAGCTGTGGGCTCTTCAAGGAACGAAAAAGGACCTCTGAAAGAAGATCCAGATGTTTGGAGACATTTGGAGATACTGTTGTAAACAGCTCCATGAGTTGAAGAGGTGCATTGTGGGAGTTGTGGTCCTAAACCCCAGGAGGCAAACCAGAACCACTGAACCATTGGCTGTTGGTCCACTTTCATGTATCAAGAAACATTTCCGAAAGAAAGTGCAAGTGTTGACCCTTGTGTGGCTTGAACTCTGGACTTTGTCCCTGTCCAGTGTGACCTATTTTAATCCTTTGAGCGCTACATTCTTCTAAGCATTAGAATTACTTTTAATCTCATATCTCCGGTTCCCTACATTAGATTTTTGTTGTTTTAGTTTCATTTTACATATAGTTATAAGTTGGTGTTGGATTTTTACTGTGTTTTTTGTTTTACTTATTTACTGTTTTGTGATTTTTAAATGCTGTACACACCTGTCTCCTGAGTTAAACCTAACTACTCCTTGCCAAGCTACCAAGGGTAGCTACCAAGGGTTGAGCTGGGATTAATTTATTGAGACCTAAATGTACCTAGTGGGGGTTACCGTGGATGAAGATGCGTCTTGCGTTCTCCCTTATTGCCATTCACACTGGAGGAAAACTAGAAATACTAAGAAATATTGGTCAGGGCACAGACGATGAATTTGTAACACATATGAGATATATTTATGAGCATACATGACTAGTGAATCCTTGGTTAAGTATGCTAACCATGGTGATTGTGTATAGTAGTGCGTATTGAAAAATGTTGATATTAGTTGCAAGATAAATTATAGATACTCAGTTTATTTTTCCAACTTTACTGACTTATCAGTCCTCATTAGAGTTTCTTACACTACTTGTTACGATCGAAGGTCAAAGGAAGAATTATCAGAAATGTTACCGATGTCTGAATATTGTGCAACATTAATGCATATATAATTCATGAAGAGAAAAAAGGTATGTTATCTTGCCTAGGCATCAGAAATATATTTTATACGATAGCTCTAAACCACTTTGAAATGGTAATATTTATACAAGTAAGAAATTGGATAATGGACTGAAGAAAGGCAAATAGTGTTCCTCTTCCTCGTCACAGTCCTTACTCTATGAGGATTATCAAGATTGCTACCTGTGGGATCCTGTTGCTGTACTTTTAATTGTGTTTTTTAAATGTTAACATTTCCTATAAAGGAAGTGTGTACCTGGGCCAGCACTGGTGCATCTGCAACTTTCTCCAGCTTCCCTAGGTTCACCACAGCAGGCACACCAGAGGCGTATGGAGAGAGAAAGAAAAAGATCAGAGAAGGAGAAATAAGGAAAAGGGAAAGAAAGGCAGAATTATTAGAAGGAAAACAAGAAAGATATTTTTGCGAGGGGTTCTTTTGGTTCCTGTGTAAATTGCACAAGAAAGAGCCCGTGGCTTGTCACGTATTGGTAAGAGAAGAAACGATCTAAGGCAAATACGAATGAAGTGGTGGTCTTCATCCTACCAGTTCTAGAAATGAGGAGTCTCTGAACTGTGTGCTCTTTCCTATGGGATGACACATCTGGAACGTCTATGAGAGTGTGCATGCAGATGTTTCGCTCTTGGAGGGAGAGGAAAACAACTGGTTGAAGTGGGAGATTTGCTTGCCTAATTATGGATTGTAGAGCTCATGGGAGGTCCAGTGGCTAGACCTTACACTCGGACTGGTGGCTAAAGAGTCCTATCCGATTACTTGCCTGTGATAAGTTAGGACAGGTGGCTAGACGCATTATTATTATAAGTATTTTCTAAAATCAGACGGCATTACTAACTACGTAATCAGTGCACACTCTCCCGTACATTGTGATAATATAATTAAGAGTTAGGAGAGGAAATATAACAGCATTCACTAAGCATGCAAAGGCTTGGTCAATGTCCAACGAAAGCATGGTTATTGAACTCTAAGATGCAGCCCTAGCCAATAGTTTTTAAAGGAGGTCGATTGACTACATATTATGTATTGTTTTGTTAAGAAATGTTTACTCGAAATTTTAAAAAAGTACTCAGGGTGTTCCCGATCATTACATTTACAAGTTCATTAGCCTTTCTATGTATTATCACGATTTAAGTGCCCCGATTGCACTGGGAGCCGATAGTTTAAATTATTTAGGACACTCTAGTGCTGTAATAATGCTTTAATTAGGCCCCTCTAATCCTTGGTCCTGTTCATTGGCCTCATGGAGTTCCTGCTCTGGAAGCAACACAGAAACACAAGCGCTTTGTTAGAAATTGAGGGGCAGATTGAAGCTCCCCTAGCGCCTCCATGCACCACTTTAGCATCTTTTTTTATGCTAATGTGGCCCAATGAGGCCAAAATCGATGTGCCAAATTTACCAACTGGTGAAATGCATGCATTGCCCCACTATGTAACCCTTTCTGCTACATGATGCCTGCACCAGGCATAATGTATGCAAAGGGGGGCGTTCCCCCGTAAGGGCGACTGAAAAAATGGCTCAAAGAAATCTAAAAGATTTATTTGCATAATTTATTTTGGCACTTTTAAAACCTGCTCAAAGCAGGTGTTAAAAGAAGGCAGACCATTGTTTACAATGGGCCTCAATGGGTTTTGCAGGAATAACATCAAAATTTGTGATGCTAGTAAAGCTCTGAACTAGAGTAAAACATTGAATTCCTAACTACGGCCATGGGGCACTGTTTCTTGGATATGGTGAACACATGGTGGAGTTAGGGGGCACAAAGGGGTGCAAGAAAAGCGGTGTTGCACTCCCACAGCGCTGCTTTTCCTAAATCTGTGCGAGTTTCTAGTTGGCAGGGGTATACACCCTGTCCAGCCTGTCCAAGTAGGGATCACAAGCCTAGTCATGTTAAGTCACATACACACCCTAAATTAACATGTGCTTACCCTGTGGTAGCATAGAGCAGTCAGGCTTAACGTAAGAACCAATGTGTAAAGTATTTACACAACACTTTATTACTATAACACAGTGAAAGACACCACAAAAAGACTCCACACCAGTTTAGAAAAATGAAGAATATTTATCTGAGAAAAAAAAGACCAAAACAACAAAAATCCAATAAGTAGAAGGCGAGGTCAACGGTGCAACGCTTCAATATTTTCTAGGCAGTCATGTTACTGCTTCATCATTGTGCTCCGTGGAACACAGGCAATGTGTCATTGTTGAGCCATGAGAACACTGTCATCGAGCTGTTCAGGCTATGAAGCTGCTGCCGTTGAACAACCACTGCCCTTAGAGGAGTCAACGGATACTAGAGTTTCCTAATTAAAAAAACTTTGGTGATGGGGTTCACCATGCAGTTTCCCCTCCCTTACATTTTAGGTCAAATTAAAATTTAACTAACCTTGGAAAGGGGCGAGGTGGGTATCTCTACCTGGCATGAGGAGGAATGCTCTAGACCCAGATGAAGAGTCTAAGAGTTGGGGTTGGGTGCCAGGTGTCTTTAACTCTAAGGGTCCCACTGGGCCCATCTGCAACAGAAGTACCTTTTAATGGCCTTAACGTGATTGCCTGAGATGCTGCTGGACTTCTGACTAATAATAATATAATTACATATTAATCTGGCTGCTGTCATAATATTCTTCCAAGAGAATGGACTAACTCATTAATTTGGAATGATTAATTGAATTATCCATCTTTTTTCAGATCCTCATAGTGAAATTCATTGTGGAACTTTGGACCTTCCCAATGTCCCCTGTAAAATGACATTTCAATTCTATTAAGTTGTCACAATTCACGCACTCTTCGCCATTAATTCAGTTCAATTTTAGTCATGATTTGGAACTCAAATGAGTTCCACATAAAACAAGACAACATTGAAAATTATGTTAATCACATTAATGTACAATTAAAACCTTTGGAAAGATAGCTGTATTTTTAGGAAGCAAAGACATTGTTGCACCACAGCTGCTATCTTAATATTGTACTTTAGAAACCTTGTCCTAAACATATGATGATGCAGAAGGTTCAGTGCAGGGTAAAAAATAGTATATGATTAGAATCTAGAGTACCCACATTACACAAGCTACAACATTTACCTTTGTCCTGCAGTAGTCAAGCACCAACTCACACTCCATCTTTAATTCACAGCATTTTACACTCAATAATTGACTAATAAGATTGTTTGAATGCTTTAAAAAACGTTTAAGTTATATATAAGAGAAAACAACCAGTGAATCTGCTGTAAATCGATTGATATGATTTAATATTTTCCTAGTGCTGACTCACAAATATCAAGGGCAAGAAACCCCTCAATGAATTCTCTTTGCTCTTCATAAGCTGGTAACCCCACCGGAACACACTAGGCAATCCATACTCGTTGCAGATTGTTAAGCAAAAAATCTTAAAGTAGGAAGAGGGAATGATGATTTAAAAGTTCAGAACTACAAAGAAATTGGTCTTCCATTATCTCTAAGAAATCCTAAGTTGACTGATTGATTGAATCAATAGTATACAGTAGTGTTCAGGGGAACATTTGCCTTAAATACAGACACCAAGGCCCTGATTTATACTTTTTGGTGCAAAACTGCACTAACGCAGTTTTGCACCAAAAGGTTTAGCACTGGTTTGCTACATTTCTGAGCACCAGCCGGACACCATATTTATGAAATGGTGCAAGCCGGTGAAAAGAGTAGACTAACGTAAAAAAAAAAAAAAGACGCTAGCTGGGTGGGGCTGGTGGTATGGAAGAGGGGGTTTTGCACCAAAAAATGACAATAGGCAGGTTAGAGTCAAAACAAAATGACTCTAACCTGCCTAGCGTTATTTTCTGACGCCAAACCATCCATACCACATGACGCCTGTCTTAGAAAAGACAGGAGTCATGGCCAACACCCCAATGGCCAGCACAGGGTACCAGGGTCCCCTAGGCATGGCAATTGCACCCAGTGCCATGTAGGGGGGGCTCATTTCAGGGCCCCAATGGCAGTTTAAAAAAAATACTTACCTGTACTTACCTGGGATTGGGTCTCCCATCCTCCGCTGACCCTCTGGTGTGGGTGGGGGTATCCCTGGGGTCTGGGGAGGGCACCTGAGGGCTTATTCCATGGTGGTCCACCATGGAAATAGGCCCACAGGTCCCCTAACACCTTCCCTGACCCAGGTGTTAAATAATGGTGCAAAGCAAGCTTTTCACCATTATTTGACCCCTCATCCCTCCTGTGCATGATTTTAGCATGAGGGATAAATATGGCGCTAAGGCCATAGAGTCATTTTTTGCACGGGAATACCTACTTTGCATCTCATTGATGCAAAGTAGGTTTCCACTTCCAAAAAATGACTTGAACTCCATAACTTTGGCGCTAGACGAGTCTATCAGCAAAGTATAAATATGTAGTGAGTTTTGTACTGAATTTGTGTAAAAATTCAGTGCAAAACAAGTATAAATATGCCCCCTATTGCAGAAAGTGTCTTTGACACAAAGCATCATAGATGGCTCTTAGGGCTTAAAGAAACAATGGTTAATGGAAATTCTTTTTGCTCATATTACCTATCATACCTTTTCACAAATGGGGTATGTTTTTACCACCTCTAGCTTCTCTAACCTCAAACCCCAGCCATATTTACAGGACCTCCTGGCTTTTTTACCTTTAAACATTGATACCTTATCTTTTGTAACACTGATTTTCAAAAAATAAGGAGTAACAAACTGCTGTAAAGAGGCCTGCCTATTGTTCAAACCTTTGGGGGTAAATGCAGGATAACAATCTAATATGTATACATCAGGCATGGAAAAGTGCATCCACTAATGTAGGAGAATCACCCTTAATGTTTGCTAAAGTAACAGGAAGATCTGAAACATAATGTGAAAAAAGAAGTGCAAACAACCAACTCTGTTTTAAGCCATTTTTTAGTTGGGATTATAGAGGAAATGCCCCAATCCCTGCCCAATAGCACCACACACCAAATGGAGGAATGAAGGGCAGTACATTATATAAGAAGAATTTCAAGCACATCTAATTTCTTCATTATTTTCATAAAGTTGAAAGAGTCACCCTATCAAAACCTGTGGAGAGATCTATTAACACAGCATTTACATTGAGCACACAAATAGAGGCATACGTTTCTACAATGAGCTACAGTAAGAACATATTGTCAAGCAGGTAGTGTTTCTTTCCAAAGCCTGCCTGTTCCGTGGGAAACATATTTTTCTCTTCAACGCACCTTGAAAGATGTTCCAGAGTGCTCTTGACAAATATTTTCCCTATCACATCGAATAGGGCATTTTGGTGCTAATTACTGGAGAGGTTTCTAGTGTCTTTTTTATGTAAAGGTATCAGGATACTACCGGACCAAGAAGGAGGGATTACTTCATGTTGAAAACAATAAGCAAAATGAGATGTGAGAAAGGTGGCCCACAGTGAACCCTCCATCTTGATTATAGAAATGGGATTCTCATTGGGCCCCATTGCTCCGGAAGATCGAATTCCCTAAATGATAAACTTGATCTCTTTTGTAGAAGGAGTACCCCATACTGAAGGAGAGGAGCGGAGGTAAGGCATAGAAATCAATGCAACTCTGCACTTACATGACATGACTCTAATTCCTCTAAGCAAGAGGTCCATTCTTCTTCCTTTATTCGAATTTGGGGGTATTTTGTCATATAATCACAACAATTAGATATAATTTCCCATCATCTTTTCGTATCTTTACGAGAGGCAAATCCTTTTCATTGGAGCCAATTACAATTGTCCCTTTCCTAGCTGAGGGTCAATATACACCTCTCACTTTACAGTCAAAGGAAGAAAAGTAAACAACATCTCTACATTAAAATTAGGCCTACTTTTAACGCAGAGATGTTTAAAATTATTCCACCAGGGATGCCAAATTATGTGACAATGCTGAAAAAATTGGCAGAGACCACAATTCTTCAGCTAAAGTTATCTTACTTTGTGATAGAATCACTTTGTTATTTTGTCATTTTTATACATTAGCACTCTCTGGGTGAAAACGTCACTTTATTAGTACCAGTTCTACATCCAAAAGCAGTTGTAAATAATGGAAACTTGACCAGTCATCCATTGCAAAGGACCGTCCACTGCATGGCAGCACACGTGACAGCATTTTTAGTAAACTTTTATCTGTTTAAACTAGAAAAAAATGTGTTTGTTAAACTCTGCAGATAATGCATCAGTTAATGGATTGTGTGTTAAATGTGGATTTATCATAATCATTCGGAGACGGCAGCAGAGTTGCACAATTTGGACAACTGTGTTATGCTTGTAACACAGAGTTCCTGCCGAATTCTGACAGTGCGCGCATGGCAGAATTATTGTGCCACTCCTCGCAGGAACAATGTGAGACTTCACAATGGGTGCTTGGAAGCGGGATTAAATATTTCTGGCCCTCATGCGACTTTCAGTTTCTACAGAGCCTTGGGCACCATTTTCTAATGCCATTTTCAACTACCTTTTTCTGCCAACGTTAGCCATTGTTGTCAGAGAGGGCTACCGTTCAAGTAGATTTGCTGGCACTTAAATCATCTTTAATGTCGGCATTGTCTTGCACAATGCATTATGCTTTTCCTGTTATTTCCAGCGCTCATTACGCTACTGGTGCTAAATTGCAGCACAAGCAACCCCAGCAGCATGTTCTCCACCAGGTGATTGACTTCTGCAGAATATCGAGGATTTTTTTTCTAACTCATTTGAATTTCACAGACTAAACTCTGTGAGTTCCACAAACCCCAAATTGAAAAAATAAGCTGCAGTTTGTCAGAAGGCATAGCCTGATGTTTAACATGCTTTGGAACATACATCAAATGTAATAAAACAATAAAACAAAATTTAGCGGCAATTGGTTTGCTCATTCACCTTTTAAACTCCTTCACCTCAGTTCGAGCTGCCTCGGTTATTTTGAGGGGCAAAAATTATTATGGGTTGGTCGGGACCTCAAATACCCCCCATGGCTCCGGTCCGGGATGTATATTTTATTGCAGTGTTCCATTAAATATTTGTTGTTTTTGGGGGCATGGACTTTGGGTCAAAAATTGCAGGGAATTCCTTAAATTTCACGCTTTTTCAGTACTTCACTACAATATAGATATACACACATTTCATGGCAGTAAAAATGAATATATTTGGATCTCCTCTCCCTCACAGTCAAAGGACTTGAGCCTTGGTGGAGTCTTCTAACCCAGGTACCTGAAATGGAAAAGAAGGGAAAAACACCCACTCTAAAGTCAGCTACAGAGGTAAGAATGATTCGGCTGAGATATTAGGAAACTGTAGCCTTATTTAGATAATTTACTGCAACACAAGTTATAATAAGTAAGTGTTGCCTTTTTGATATATTTCCTCACATAAAAGCTGCACAAAGACACGTTTGTTATTCTGAGATAATTCAGTCAAGACAAGTTTGGCAAATATAGCTGAAAGCAAAAGCAAAAGAAAAAAGTTTAAGCTCAGAGTACTAAATTGTTGTTATGTTCATTAGAAAGGACTGATTGTCTTATTCAGGGGCCTGAAATTCACACTAACGGACAGTATTGGCTGCAGCCTCAATCACCACTGCTCCCAACTTGAATAGTAATTGTCAGTGCTTAAATCAATCAATCAATCAATCAATCAATCAGGGATTTATAAAGCACACTACTCACCCAGTAAGGTCTCAAGGTGCTGGGGGGGGTGAGCTACTGGTCGAAAAGCCAAGCCTTGAGGTGTTTCCTGAAAGATAGAAGGTCTTGGGTCAGGTGGAGGTGGAGTGGTAGGGAGTTCCAGGTCTTTGCGGCAAGGTGAGAGAATGATCTTCCTCTGGCGGTCGTGCAGTGGACGCGAGGAACGTAGGCGAGGGCATGGTTGACGGAGCGAAGGTTGCAGGTGGGGGTGTGAAAGGTGAGTCTGTTGTTGAGGTAGGCAGGACCTGTGTTGTGGAAGGGCTTGTGTGCGTGGATGAGGATTTTGAAGGTGATCCTCTTTGGTACTGGTAGCCAGTGTAGTTCTCTGAGGTGCGGTGAGAGGTGGCCGCATCGTGGGATGTCCAGAATGAGGCGGGCGGATGCGTTCTAGATTTTTTGCAGTTTTGTTTGGAGTTTGTTTGTTATTCCTGTATATAGGGCGTTTCCGTAATCCAATCAGCTACTGACCAAGATGTGGGTGATGGTTTTCCTGGTTTCGATGGGAATCCATTTGAGGATTCTGCAGAGCAAGCGGAGGGTGTTGTAGCAGGAAGAGGAGATGGCATTGACCTGCTGAGTCATGCTGAGTGTGGAATCCAAGATGAAGCCCAAGTTGCTTGCATGAGTGGTGGGTGAGGGTGCGGATCCTAGGGAGGTGGGCCACCAGGAGTCGTTCCAAGCTGAGGGGTTGGTGCCGAAGATGAGTAATTCTGTCTTGTCTGTGTTTAACCTGAGGTGGCTTGATTCCATCCAGCTGGCGATGGCGTGGATTCCATTGTGGAGGTTGTCCTTTGCAGTAGTGGGTTCTTTCGTGGTCCCTTAAAGGCACGGAAGACTACAGCAGCCCAAGTACACTCACTCCAGAGATCCCAAGTCTGTGAAATCAGTGGTGTGGACCTTATGCATGATTAACATTTGTACTGGTTCCAACAGCCTTTATTGGATGTCTAATTTTGTAAGACTGATCCATTGTGCCACAAACTACATACTCTTTTGTATCATTTTGTTGCAAAAAGTCTTGAGTCACATATAGCTTGGTGTCTCCAAAATTGAAAAAAAACTTTACTGTTTCACCACTTGTATTTATCTTACTTGTTGATACCTGAGGAAGCAGACTATTACTGGCTTTGGGGCATTCTTTTTAGCTAGATTCTACTTGTGCATCTTGCAGGCCAATTTGCTTAGGCGGCAGAGATACCGAGCATTGAATCTTACAGTGCCACATGGCAGATTTTAGGTCGAAAGGCCTATGTGTAGCAACCTATTTGTTCAGCAGGCATAAACACAGAAAAAAGCCTAACACTAAACCTCAGTCCTCAGCTATACAGCAAGGTTAATGGAACCATCCCCAAAACACCCAGCACTCCAGCACCCTGAGCTTATGTGCATCTCTGCCTGCCACCCAAATGTCAGCAGTGAGTCCTGACTAATGACAGGTGAGAAACCTTGGTAGTTAAAGGAATACAGTATAGTCGGTTGATTGTGATTTTTAGCACCCTGTGCACTGTACTCCCCGCAACAGAGTAGAACTTATTAGTTGGGAAGCTAAACTATTGGTAGCTTTTCTGAATCAATCCTTCCCACCTGAGACCTCAATGAATGTCAATTGGTGAGCAGTTAATGATAAGACCCAATTTCTTAAAGATAAAACACGACCTGCTTTGAGTGTATAAGTCAGGGTCCTCCCTGCTTGTGTAATATGGTTCCTACGTAGGTAATAAGACTCCATATTTAGGACAGCATAACTTCAGAAAATGGGGATCTAAGTCCTTCCACACCATTGGAAACTTATGGCCCAATTCCTGAGTAGTCCAGAGTGCCTCACCCACACCCCCAACCTTGCCAGGGTGAGAGGTGTTTGTGACAACGTGAACATGACATTGTGACTCACAAGAAGGTCGTGAAAAAAGATCTCACCCTTTAGTTGTATTACTCATGCATGCCCAGGCGAAACAGAAGAGAGATACGGGATGAGTTTCAAAACATTAATTGAACCAATCATAGACTTGCAGAGGCGGAATAAGCTGCAATAATTAGGCAGATGACACAAAGCAAAGTTACTAGCATGATGAACATGATAAAGATAATGAACAATCCAGCCATGGTAAATGAGTTCTAGAAGCTCTAGAGGTCCCTACCTAACCCTAAGACTATATTGAGAGCATAGTGGATGTGCCCTTCTGCCTCCCTGATCTAAGGGATTAGCCTTAGCACCATACCTAGAAATGGTGTAAGGAGTTAACCTAAAGTGCAGATGGCAATCCTCTGGCGAAGCTGGCAGTATATCCCGAGCATGGATGCATGTTAAAAGCAGCGTTCATCCCAGAATGGTCACAACTACAATGCCCCTCTGCCCATTCCGGGTCAGTTAATCATTTATATATTCAAACCACACTGTATTACATGCACAGTTTGATGCAATGCTTAGTCTAGATGTTAGAAGCTGTCTCCTGAATGGGCAATGCAACTACTTGGATGTTGTGTACTTTATTCCTAGCCACAGGAAAAGTGGACCTAAAGAACACACAACATCCATGACAAACCAGAGGAACTACACAACACTTACAGAACAGTACCGGCACCACACTCTGTGTCTTTCTTTTTATTCCTGACTCACAGTCTGAACCCTACGAGGACATACTCCTACCATAGAATGCATGACTCATTAAGAAGACATAGGGGGTGATTCGCCCACCAGACTTCCCCCACCAAAATACCGCTCCGCGGTCGAAAGACCGCTGAGGGTATTTTGGGATTTGCCCTGGGCTGGCGGGCGACCGCCAAAAGGCCGCCCGCCAGCCCAGGGCAAATCAACCTTCCCACAATGACGCCGGCTCAGAATTGAGCCGGCGTAGTGGGAAGGTGCGACGGGTGCAGTGGCACCCGTCGTGTATTTCAGTGTCTGCAAAGCAGACACTGAAATACAAAGTGGGGCCCTCTTATGGGGGCCCCTGCAGTGCCCAGGCCATTGGCATGGGCACTTCAGGGGCCCCCAGGGGCCCCGTGGCACCCCGTACCGCCATCCTGAACAGGATGGCGGTAGGGGGTGTCAGAATCCCCATAGCGGCGGAGGGAGGATTCACAGGGGCAGCGGAAAACCGGCGGGAGACCGCCGGTTTTCCTTGTCTGACCGTGGCCGAACCGCCGCGGTCAGAATGCCCTGCGGGGCACCGCCGGTCTGTCGGCGGTGCTCCCGCCGACCCTGGCCCCGGCGGTCTCTGACCGCCGGGGTCAGAATGACCCCCATAGAAAGGTGTACACTTGGTGCAAACTGCCATACCATTGTAATACACTAACAGACAGGTCCTTATTACTAATGCCTACACCAAGACGGTTGATGATCAATCTTATGCCCATATTTATGAAAAAGTGGTGCATCAGAGCTGATGCGCTACTTTTTCTGGCCCCCCCATGACATCATGATTGTTCTGTATTTATGATACCGCACACCATAGTGGTTGTTAGCACAAAAGCGGCAACAATTTTGATGCTACTGTGATGCGTTGCTAAACTAGCTAAAAGAATTTAGACTCTAGCGTATCAAAGTGCAAGGAGGCCCATAGGTTTCCATGGGAGCGTCATTTTAACGCCTGCTCTGAGGAAGCATTAAAAATTATGCCAAAAGTGGCACAGTGAATTATGTTACATTTCACTGCACCATTTTTGCAGGCCTTCTTGTGCTGGAAAGCCCCCCTTGCATATATTATGCCTGGTTCAGGCATAATGTGGCACAAGGGTTTACAAAGTGGTGCAATGCATGCGTTGTGCCACTTTGTAAATATAGCGTGTGGAAAAAAACACTTTAGCGCTGCCTTAGCGTAAAAAATGATGGTATGACGGCTCTAAGTTGGCGATAGGGGCTCTTAAATATGCCCCTTAGTGAGCTGTAACCACCTAACCCTTGCAGCACTTTCTTACTAAAATCAATAAACTAAAATGACCCACACCACATGATGTAGGATATACCGCACACCAACCCAGTGGTTAATGCAAGAAATAGCCCTGTCAAACTGCTTCATCCTCTATTGAAATCAGCTAAGGTTGCACTACCACCATTGTCAACAGACAACATGGCTAAAGATTCTTCCCAGAACACAATTTTGAAGAAGCTCTTGACACTGAAAACCTAAGTAGCAACCATAGAGTGCAACAGAAACAGGATCACATTGGAGTTATTGTTGCTGCAGACAGACATTACAACATACAATGCTCGACTGACTGCAGCAGAGGAAATTCTAGGCAAAATGGAAAACAAGTTTATAACTGGGGTGGACTGAGAAAAAAACCTCTGGCAAATGCAGGCTGAACTCACAGAGCTTCAGTACAGGAATAGGAGGAACAAACCCTGTTTCTCTGTAATCCTAGAGCAACTAGATAAAGATGATACAAAGGTTTTTGTTTTTTTAATAAGTCGTCTTCCAGTGATCACCAGCCAGACATTTTACCCTCAAATGGAATTTTAATTGACCAAGAAGGGGCCAAGAAGAGTGCCCAAAGGCACAAAATAGTCTGAATCCTCAGGAATCAACAAGTGAAACAAATACAAGAAGTGGTGAAACAGAAAGGTTTTTTCAATTTTGGAAACACCAAGCTATATGTGTCTCATGACTATTTGCAACAAAATGATACAAAGAGAAAGCATTCTGTGGCATAACGAATGAGGATTACAAAATTAGACATTCAATAAAGGCTATTGGAACCAGAGACAACATTAACCATGCATAATGCCGACACTGCTAAATTCACATGCTTAGGATCTCTGGAGAGAAACCTATATGACAGACACCCTATCTGTCACACTCCTCTGCAATAGACCACAGAGACATACAAAGTCCCAGACTTTGGAAAGGGAATGCCTAGATGAAGTCACATGAGTGGTCCACAAGTGAAAAACATAAACACAAGCAGCACCAGAGCCAGTAGCATGAAGTCCAGAACCCCACTCAAACCCGCACAAGAGAACAGCCTGGTGGCCTCCTCCCACCATGAGTGCGAAGCTCCTTTTAACCGTTCTGAAGAAAAGACATGAACCCATTTGCACTCAGCATGACGACAATTTCTTTTCAGGGTTTAATGGGAAATGTCAAAGTTACATAAACATATGTGCATGCTGACATGCATTAGCAGATTTTTCTCTGCAATATTACCAAGCCAGACATTCCACTTCTATTTCATTTCTATATACACTCACTATTGTTGGTGGAAGTAACAAAGTAACTGCATAGGCAGATGTGTTACTAACATTGCTTGTCATACGCACCCACTCACAGAAACTCATCCACTACCTCTCAACACTAGGGGGGTCGTTACAACATTGGCGGTAAATGCCGCTTACCGCCGTGCAGAAGAATGCCAATACACCGCCGCAGTCGCGGAATTCCGCCACAGCTATTATGACCCACAGCTCGGAATCCGCCAAAATTTAGTCACCCACCCAAGTCCGCCACACCAAAGGTCAGTGATAAACTGTTGCTAACAAAACCTCCACCGTCACACAAACAGGAATACGCCCACACTATCACGACCCACGTATCCACGAGGTGGTCTTTCAACCGCGGTATTCCATTGGCGGTACACACCGCCGCACTCAAAATACACAAACTCTTACAAAACACATCCACATTGGACAAATCGAAATACACACACCTGATACTCCCACACACTCAATACAATATAAAACACACACCCACAAACCCCAACGACAAAAATTGCGACAGAAGGCCAGAGAGAGACACCACCAGAAACAACGCTAGCATCCACAGGCACTCAAAACCATCACTCACATAACACCCACGCACCTCACACAACACACCCCTAAATATCAACCCACACATCACAACACACACCACCCCACACATCACATACACCACCCCATGGCACCGCAAAGACACCCCAGGTTTTCTGAGGAGGAGCTCAGGGTCATGGTGGAGGAAATCATCCGGGTAGAGCCACAGCTATTCGGATCACAGGTGCAGCACACCACCATAGCTAGGAAGATGGAGCTATGGCGCAGAATCGTGGACAGGGTCAATGCAGAGGACAGCACCCAAGAACATGGGATGACATCAGGAAAAGGTGGAATGACCTACGGGGGAAGGTGTGTTCTGTGGTCTCAAGACAACAGATTGCAGTTCAGAGGACTGGCGGCGGACCCCCACCTCCTTCCCCAGAACTAACAACATGGGAGGAGCAAGTCTTGGCTATACTGCATCCTGAGGGCCTTGCAGGAGTAGCTGGAGGAATGGACTCTGGTAAGTCAAATCTTAACTACTTCATCCCCCACCCTACCTGCATGCTAACACATACCCCCACCCTCACCCCATCACTCCAACTCCTCACACATGTCCCACTATCACAAACCACACATCCCAAACCCAAGCCCTGCATGCAACACCAAAGCATGGACACCCATCAACAAGGCATGGCCGCTGCACATACCCATATGCCCCCCTAAATCATTATCACACAAGGTCCCACACAAGAATGCAAGCACTGGGGTACAGGGTCACCCACCTATTGCACACCATGGCACATACAGATGCAATAATCATACCTTTACACCCCTGCAGGACCCCTACCCAACGTCACCGGATTGGAGGGTCCAGACATGTCCACTCCACCCAGAAAGAGGCCCACAGTGATGACAGCAGCTCTGTCCAACTGGATCTAGATGACCAGCCCACCGATCTGGGACCTCGGGACAGTTGGTTCCCCTCACACTGGCACAGGCTACTACAGAGCTTCCCCCCTCTGGAAACACCAGCACAGCACCCACCCAGCGGGCCCACACCTCTGTCCCCAGGCCACATCAAGCAGCAGTGTGTCCACCACTACAGGGAACCCAAGCTAACCCACCACCCCAACAACACCAGGGACCTGGGGGCAGTGGTAGTGGGCACACAGTTCAGGGGACAGAGGCCCAGGAACACAGGGAAACTGGGAGGGCTGCTGTGTGACAGGTGGAGGACAGGCCCAGGGAACCTACTCTCCATGAGGCCCTCTCCAACATCATGGGAGCCTACCACCATTCCCAGGAGACGATGGCGACGGTATTGGCCAAGTTTCAGGAGACCCAGCGGCTGCAGGAGGAACAGTATTTGGGGTTCAGGGAGTAACTCAAATCTATCAACACAACCCTGGGCACCACTGTAGGGGTGCTGTAAGAACTTGTCAACACCATGAGGGACACTGTGGCACAACAAGGGGCCCCTGACACTAGCCTGGATGATGAACTACCCACCACCTCCGCCGGCGCTAGTGGACAGGAGGCACCGCCAAAGGACCACGACACCAACACCCCACCCCCTGCAGATGGAGAACCACCCCGCAAGCGGTCCCTGAGATCCAGGACAAAGACAGAGAACAATGCCAAGACCCCGCCAAGAAATGAGACCACCCTGAATGTCATCCTTCAGTCCCACTTTGTCACCCTGTCCATACTCAAACTACTCTAGCTCCACTTCCTATGCCCCTTTGGACAATGCACCTGTGAGACTAATAGACTGGATCTGCCATGGACATTCCTCTTCATCACCCCTGACCAATTTACAACCACCTCCACAATTTTTCACTTAAATAAACACCCTTAAATCACAAAACAATCTGGAGACAGTCTGTGCTTTTACAGATGTGTATTTGCAATAACTGTGGAAAAATGCCATATCCAATGTATTGTCAACATACCTATGTCACACAGCTCTATTCCATGCGGAAACAAAGCAGAGGTCACACACTGGGACTCACATCTGTGAAATTGAAAGGTAAATTGACAAATCAGGGTCCATACACTGCGTGAAAATGACAGACAGATAAGAGGTAGAAGAATTAAATCACATGTAACAGGCAGTGATGTCTTCTTACCTGTGTCTCACTGGAAGTATTGCAGGATAACCGAGTTTCCTGTTGTCAATGCCCTCTTCTTCTGCTTCCTCGTCTTCAATGTCCACAGACTCCACAGCTGCCACAACATCTCCATCTGGACCATCCTCCTGTAGAAAAGGCACCTGGTGTCGCAAAGTTGTGAAGCATACAGCAGGCCACGATGATCTGGCACACCTTCTTTGGTGAGTAGAATAGGGAACCACCTGTCATATGGAGGCACCTGAACCTGGCCTTCAGGAGGCCGAAGGTCCTTTCTATAATTCTCCTCATTCGCCCGTGGGCCTCATTGTAGGGTTCCTCTGCCCTTGTCCTGGGATTCCTCACTGAGGTCAGTAGCCATGACAGGTTGGGTAGCCAGAGTCACCTGCAAATGTCGAGGGACATCCCCAGACCCAGACACTTAGTCACACTGTATTGGGTCCATGTCCTCACCTAATAGCCACACACGGTGCCTCTGGAGTTGCCCCATCACAAAAGGGATGCTGCTATTCCTTAGAATGTAAGCGCCATGAACTGAGCCAGGAAACTTGGCGTTCACATGGGAGATGTACTGGTCGGCCAAACACGACATCTGCACATTCATAGAATGGTAACTCTGCCGGTTTATGTACACCTGTTCACTCCTGCTGGGGGGACCAATGCCACATGTGTCCCATCAATGGCACCTATGATGTTGGGGATATGTCCCAGGGCATAGAAGTCACCTTTCACTGTAGGCAAATCCTCCACCTCAGGGAACACGATGTAGCTGCGCATGTGTTTCAGCAGGGCAGACAACACTCTGGACAACACGTTGGAGAACATAGGCTGGGACATCCCTGATGCATTGGCCACTGTTGTTTGAAAAGACCCACTTGCCAGGAAATGGAGTACTGACAGGACCTGCACTAGAGGAGGGATTCTTGTGGGATGGCGGATAGCTGACATCAGGTCTGGCTCCAACTGGGCACACAGTTCCAGGATTGTGGTACGATCAAGTCTGTTGAGGTCCTGGTTCAGGTCCTGAACTCGCCCCTCACGACCGCAGCACCAACCTGCTGCCTTCTGCCTCTGCCCCACGACCACGCTGCCGTCTGCGTGTTCGAGGCCCTCCTCCACCCGCAGGCATCCTCCTGCGCCTCATCCCTGGTGGCTAGTGGGCTCACTTGACCCGAGTGCCGCTTCCGCCGTCCCGTAAGTTTGTTTTTCAGCTTTTTTCCGCTTTTCTGCGCCTCGCCGCCGGCGCTTTTTGCCCCATTGTGCCCCCCTGATTGCTGTCTCCCCGATCGTATTTAATCCCAGTATTGTGTCCATATTGTGTTTTTTCCTGCATTTGTGACTGTTTTTGCCCGATTTCTGTGCCTTTCGCCCCTTGTGCGCTCCTCGACCCCAGCCGCTGCTTCCCTGCGGCCCGCCCCCCTCGCGCCCCCATTTGCCGCTCCCTCCCGCCTCCCAGCTGCTCCTCCCTCCCCCTCCCTTCTTAATGGCTGGCGCTGCGCGTCGCCAGTGAGCGAGTTCGGACCTGGTTCAGGTCCTGAACTCGCCCCTCACGACCGCAGCACCAACCTGCTGCCTTCTGCCTCTGCCCCACGACCACGCTGCCGTCTGCGTGTTCGAGGCCCTCCTCCACCCGCAGGCATCCTCCTGCGCCTCATCCCTGGTGGCTAGTGGGCTCACTTGACCCGAGTGCCGCTTCCGCCGTCCCGTAAGTTTGTTTTTCAGCTTTTTTCCGCTTTTCTGCGCCTCGCCGCCGGCGCTTTTTGCCCCATTGTGCCCCCCTGATTGCTGTCTCCCCGATCGTATTTAATCCCAGTATTGTGTCCATATTGTGTTTTTTCCTGCATTTGTGACTGTTTTTGCCCGATTTCTGTGCCTTTCGCCCCTTGTGCGCTCCTCGACCCCAGCCGCTGCTTCCCTGCGGCCCCGCCCCCCTCGCACCCCCATTTGCCGCTCCCTCCCGCCTCCCGCCTCCCAGCTGCTCCTCCCTCCCCCCTCCCTTCTTAATGGCTGGCGCTGCGCGTCGCCAGTGAGCGAGTTCGGACCTGGTTCAGGTCCTGAACTCGCCCCTCACGACCGCAGCGCCAACCTGCTGCCTTCTGCCTCTGCCCCACGACCACGCTGCCGTCTGCGTGTTCGAGGCCCTCCTCCACCCGCAGGCATCCTCCTGCGCCTCATCCCTGGTGGCTAGTGGGCTCACTTGACCCGAGTGCCGCTTCCGCCGTCCCGTAAGTTTGTTTTTCAGCTTTTTTCCGCTTTTCTGCGCCTCGCCGCCGGCGCTTTTTGCCCCATTGTGCCCCCCTGATTGCTGTCTCCCGATCGTATTTAATCCCAGTATTGTGTCCATATTGTGTTTTTTCCTGCATTTGTGACTGTTTTTGCCCGATTTCTGTGCCTTTCGCCCCTTGTGCTCTCCTCGACCCCAGCCGCTGCTTCCCTGCGGCCCCGCCCCCCTCGCGCCCTCATTTGCCGCTCCCTCCCGCCTCCCGCCTCCCAGCTGCTCCTCCCTCCCCCCTCCCTTCTTAATGGCTGGCGCTGCGCGTCGCCAGTGAGCGAGTTCGGACCTGGTTCAGGTCCTGAACTCGCCCCTCACGACCGCAGCACCAACCTGCTGCCTTCTGCCTCTGCCCCACGACCACGCTGCCGTCTGCGTGTTCGAGGCCCTCCTCCACCCGCAGGCATCCTCCTGCGCCTCATCCCTGGTGGCTAGTGGGCTCACTTGACCCGAGTGCCGCTTCCGCCGTCCCGTAAGTTTGTTTTTCAGCTTTTTTCCGCTTTTCTGCGCCTCGCCGCCGGCGCTTTTTGCCCCATTGTGCCCCCCTGATTGCTGTCTCCCCGATCGTATTTAATCCCAGTATTGTGTCCATATTGTGTTTTTTTCCTGCATTTGTGACTGTTTTTGCCCGATTTCTGTGCCTTTCGCCCCTTGTGCGCTCCTCGACCCCAGCCGCTGCTTCCCTGCGGCCCCGCCCCCCTCACGCCCCCATTTGCCGCTCCCTCCCGCCTCCCGCCTCCCAGCTGCTCCTCCCTCCCCCCTCCCTTCTTAATGGCTGGCGCTGCGCGTCGCCAGTGAGCGAGTTCGGACCTGGTTCAGGTCCTGAACTCGCCCCTCACGACCGCAGCGCCAACCTGCTGCCTTCTGCCTCTGCCCCACGACCACGCTGCCGTCTGCGTGTTCGAGGCCCTCCTCCACCCGCAGGCATCCTCCTGCGCCTCATCCCTGGTGGCTAGTGGGCTCACTTGACCCGAGTGCCGCTTCCGCCGTCCCGTAAGTTTGTTTTTCAGCTTTTTTCCGCTTTTCTGCGCCTCGCCGCCGGCGCTTTTTGCCCCATTGTGCCCCCCTGATTGCTGTCTCCCCGATCGTATTTAATCCCAGTATTGTGTCCATATTGTGTTTTTTCCTGCATTTGTGACTGTTTTTGCCCGATTTCTGTGCCTTTCGCCCCTTGTGCGCTCCTCGACCCCAGCCGCTGCTTCCCTGTGGCCCCGCCCCCCTCGCGCCCCCATTTGCCGCTCCCTCCCACCTCCCGCCTCCCAGCTGCTCCTCCCTCCCCCCTCCCTTCTTAATGGCTGGCGCTGCGCGTCGCCAGTGAGCGAGTTCGGACCTGGTTCAGGTCCTGAACTCGCCCCTCACGACCGCAGCACCAACCTGCTGCCTTCTGCCTCTGCCCCACGACCACGCTGCCGTCTGCGTGTTCGAGGCCCTCCTCCACCCGCAGGCATCCTCCTGCGCCTCATCCCTGGTGGCTAGTGGGCTCACTTGACCCGAGTGCCGCTTCCGCCGTCCCGTAAGTTTGTTTTTCAGCTTTTTTCCGCTTTTCTGCGCCTCGCCGCCGGCGCTTTTTGCCCCATTGTGCCCCCCTGATTGCTGTCTCCCCGATCGTATTTAATCCCAGTATTGTGTCCATATTGTGTTTTTTCCTGCATTTGTGACTGTTTTTGCCCGATTTCTGTGCCTTTCGCCCCTTGTGCGCTCCTCGACCCCAGCCGCTGCTTCCCTGCGGCCCCGCCCCCCTCGCGCCCCCATTTGCCGCTCCCTCCCGCCTCCCGCCTCCCAGCTGCTCCTCCCTCCCCCCTCCCTTTTTAATGGCTGGCGCTGCGCGTCGCCAGTGAGCGAGTTCGGACCTGGTTCAGGTCCTGAACTCGCCCCTCACGACCGCAGCACCAACCTGCTGCCTTCTGCCTCTGCCCCACGACCACGCTGCCGTCTGCGTGTTCGAGGCCCTCCTCCACCCGCAGGCATCCTCCTGCGCCTCATCCCTGGTGGCTAGTGGGCTCACTTGACCCGAGTGCCGCTTCCGCCGTCCCGTAAGTTTGTTTTTCAGCTTTTTTCCGCTTTTCTGCGCCTCGCCGCCGGCGCTTTTTGCCCCATTGTGCCCCCCTGATTGCTGTCTCCCCGATCGTATTTAATCCCAGTATTGTGTCCATATTGTGTTTTTTTCCTGCATTTGTGACTGTTTTTGCCCGATTTCTGTGCCTTTCGCCCCTTGTGCGCTCCTCGACCCCAGCCGCTGCTTCCCTGCGGCCCCGCCCCCCTCGCGCCCCCATTTGCCGCTCCCTCCCGCCTCCCGCCTCCCAGCTGCTCCTCCCTCCCCCCTCCCTTCTTAATGGCTGGCGCTGCGCGTCGCCAGTGAGCGAGTTCGGACCTGGTTCAGGTCCTGAACTCGCCCCTCACGACCGCAGCGCCAACCTGCTGCCTTCTGCCTCTGCCCCACGACCACGCTGCCGTCTGCGTGTTCGAGGCCCTCCTCCACCCGCAGGCATCCTCCTGCGCCTCATCCCTGGTGGCTAGTGGGCTCACTTGACCCGAGTGCCGCTTCCGCCGTCCCGTAAGTTTGTTTTTCAGCTTTTTTCCGCTTTTCTGCGCCTCGCCGCCGGCGCTTTTTGCCCCATTGTGCCCCCCTGATTGCTGTCTCCCCGATCGTATTTAATCCCAGTATTGTGTCCATATTGTGTTTTTTCCTGCATTTGTGACTGTTTTCGCCCGATTTCTGTGCCTTTCGCCCCTTGTGCGCTCCTCGACCCCAGCCGCTGCTTCCCTGCGGCCCCGCCCCCCTCGAGCCCCCATTTGCCGCTCCCTCCCGCCTCCCGCCTCCCAGCTGCTCCTCCCTCCCCCCTCCCTTCTTAATGGCTGGCGCTGCGCGTCGCCAGTGAGCGAGTTCGGACCTGGTTCAGGTCCTGAACTCGCCCCTCACGACCGCAGCACCAACCTGCTGCCTTCTGCCTCTGCCCCACGACCACGCTGCCGTCTGCGTGTTCGAGGCCCTCCTCCACCCGCAGGCATCCTCCTGCGCCTCATCCCTGGTGGCTAGTGGGCTCACTTGACCCGAGTGCCGCTTCCGCCGTCCCGTAAGTTTGTTTTTCAGCTTTTTTCCGCTTTTCTGCGCCTCGCCGCCGGCGCTTTTTGCCCCATTGTGCCCCCCTGATTGCTGTCTCCCCGATCGTATTTAATCCCAGTATTGTGTCCATATTGTGTTTTTTCCTGCATTTGTGACTGTTTTTGCCCGATTTCTGTGCCTTTCGCCCCTTGTGCGCTCCTCGACCCCAGCCGCTGCTTCCCTGCGGCCCCGCCCCCCTCGCGCCCCCATTTGCCGCTCCCTCCCGCCTCCCGCCTCCCAGCTGCTCCTCCCTCCCCCCTCCCTTCTTAATGGCTGGCGCTGCGCGTCGCCAGTGAGCGAGTTCGGACCTGGTTCAGGTCCTGAACTCGCCCCTCACGACCGCAGCACCAACCTGCTGCCTTCTGCCTCTGCCCCACGACCACACTGCCGTCTGCGTGTTCGAGGCCCTCCTCCACCCGCAGGCATCCTCCTGCGCCTCATCCCTGGTGGCTAGTGGGCTCACTTGACCCGAGTGCCGCTTCCGCCGTCCCGTAAGTTTGTTTTTCAGCTTTTTTCCGCTTTTCTGCGCCTCGCCGCCGGCGCTTTTTGCCCCATTGTGCCCCCCTGATTGCTGTCTCCCCGATCGTATTTAATCCCAGTATTGTGTCCATATTGTGTTTTTTTCCTGCATTTGTGACTGTTTTTGCCCGATTTCTGTGCCTTTCGCCCCTTGTGCGCTCCTCGACCCCAGCCGCTGCTTCCCTGCGGCCCCGCCCCCCTTGCGCCCCCATTTGCCACTCCCTCCCGCCTCCCGCCTCCCAGCTGCTCCTCCCTCCCCCCTCCCTTCCTAATGGCTGGCGCTGCGCGTCGCCAGTGAGCGAGTTCGGACCTGGTTCAGGTCCTGAACTCGCCCCTCACGACCGCAGCACCAACCTGCTGCCTTCTGCCTCTGCCCCACGACCACGCTGCCGTCTGCGTGTTCGAGGCCCTCCTCCACCCGCAGGCATCCTCCTGCGCCTCATCCCTGGTGGCTAGTGGGCTGACTTGACCCGAGTGCCGCTTCCGCCGTCCCGTAAGTTTGTTTTTCAGCTTTTTTCCGCTTTTCTGCGCCTCGCCGCCGGCGCTTTTTGCCCCATTGTGCCCCCCTGATTGCTGTCTCCCCGATCGTATTTAATCCCAGTATTGTGTCCATATTGTGTTTTTTTCCTGCATTTGTGACTGTTTTTGCCCGATTTCTGTGCCTTTCGCCCCTTGTGCGCTCCTCGACCCCAGCCGCTGCTTCCCTGCGGCCCCGCCCCCCTCGCGCCCCCATTTGCCGCTCCCTCCCGCCTCCCAGCTGCTCCTCCCTCCCCCCTCCCCCCTCCCCCCTCCCTTCTTAATGGCTGGCGCTGCGCGTCCGCGCGCAGCGGGCGCGCCGCTGGCGCGCCAGAGGCGCGCCAGAGGCAAGCCCGTCTGCGCCCGTCCGCGCCTGTACCGCGCCCAGCGCCACCCCCCCTGGTCCTCGCGCCTCCCGCGCCCACTTCTCGGCCGAAGAGCTCCGCGCCCTCAACCCCGGGCCCTCCACTGAATGCTTCCGGGCATCCCCGAAGCTCCTCAAGACCTGGCTCTTCGACCGCTAAACAGCCTCTCCACCCCCCCCCCACCTCAGCGCCTCGAAACCCTAACGGGTACATAGCGCGCTTTATAAATACTATGATTGATTGATTGATTGATTAAGTGACAATTACATGTCGCTCTTCCATTGTCGACAGGTCCACCAGCGGTCTGTACACCGGAGGATGCCGCCATCTCCTCACCTGCCCCAGCGGATGTGCTCTATGGAGGAGAACAGCGAGCAGAGAGTCAACCAACACTGAGGTACGTAAATAAAACTTTATTCCATAATTTCTGTAAATCGATATATGCCTGTATTAGTGTTTTGCAAGGCCTAGATATGGGTGACACAGTCAAAATTAATGCCATGTGGCCCCCTGAAATGGCGGCTGCCTGACCTGTAAGGTGGGTCAAGGGGATATGATGTAACTGCGCTGGCGTTGTACACCGTCTCGGTAGGCGGTCGAAGAACGCGGCGCATTGCTGCATTGGTTAATATTGGACCCTATGGGTTCCGGAAGCCAATGACGGTGTACGCCGGCGGTGACGGTACGCACCGCCACGGACGTGACCGCCATTTTCTGTCTGTTCACTCACTTGATACCTGATCTTCGACAGGAGAGGACCTACACTGCAAGTGCTGCTGTGACCTCAGTCTAGAAGAGTCAATGGCTCATGTGTCTGGGGAAAGGGCCCCTGACTTCAGCACGGAGGAGTTGGAGAAACTAGTGGATGGGGTTCTCCCCCAGTACACGCTACTCTATGGTCCTTCAGACAAACAGGTGAGTACACTGTGAGCATGCCGAATGGGCAATGCCTGTGTGGAGTGGTGTGGATGAAAGATAGGGGGGGAGAATGAGGCGTGCATGAAACAACGGTGAGTGCATGTGCGTCATGGCAAGGGTAGGGATGCGTGACAATGACTGTGACAGTGCAGACAGATGTATCTTCTCCTTTTCCCCTGTACTATTCCTTTAGGTCAGTGTCCACCAGAAGAAGGATATTTGGCGTGCCATCGCCAAGGAAGTCCGGACCCTGGGGGTCCACCACAGACGGAGCACCCACTGCCGTAAAAGATGGGAGGACATTTGCCGCTGGAGCAAGAAGATGCCGGAGGCCCAGCTGGGGATGGCCTCCCAACGTGGGAGGGGAGCCCGTCGCACTATGACCCCCCTGATGTTCTGGATACTGGCGGTGGCGTATCCGGAGTTGGATGGGCACTTGAGGGCATCACAGCAGCTACAAGGGGGTGAGTACACTCTCATTCTGCTGATTCAGCGTGCATTGTAGATGTCTGGGTGGGGGAGGTGTGCTGTGGGTTCCCCTAGGCCAGGGCGAGTTTAGTAGGCAAGGTCCCTTCTTAAGGCAGGCCTTGTGGCACCCCACCCCACCTGTGTTCAGAGGCAACTACACCTAGTCAGGCTCCCGTGACTTCCATGTGTGCAGCAATCAGGCCTAGGCCTTGTACCCCATGTCCCTGTGATTAATGAGGGAACTCAAAGTGCACGGCGTAGTGCAGGGGGGTTCTGTGTCTGTAGTGTCCACCAACGGTAGCGGTATTGCATGCACTGAACATGTCTTTCTTGTCTCTTCCCCCGTTTTTTGTGGTCTCCCTGTTCTTGTGTGCATTAGCATCATCAGGCAGAGGAGCAGTAGCACCGGAGTAGGAGGGAGCTGCATCCCACATGGCCCTGCAGGGCGACACAATGGAGTCAGAAGCCACCAGTGGGACGGAGGGCGAGGGGAGCTCCATGGCGGCGACAGGAGCTGAAACCAGCGACACGGACTCCTCCTCTGATGGGAGCTCCCTTGCGGTGGTGGGCCCCTCTGTGCCCCCCGCATCTACAGGTACAGCCGCCACCCCCCCTACCAGCACCGCCCTCCCAGCAGCCCCTCAGAGTGCGCCCCATGGCCGCTCATACAGGAGGGTGGGCATCTCCTTCGCCCCAGGCATCTCAGCCCGTGCCCCTGTCAACCCTGCTGCCCTCAGTGAGGAGGCCATTTACCTCCTCAGGTCCCTCACTGTTGGGCAGTCTACCATTTTGAATGCCATCCAGGGAATAGAGAGGCAGTTGCAAAAGATGAATGCATGCCTGGAGCGCATTCATTCTGGTCAGGCAGCCCAACAGCGAGCTTTTCAGACTCTGGCCTCAACACTGATGGCAGCCATTGTCCCTGTGTCCAGCCTCCCTCCTCCAACTTCCTCCACCCAGACCCAAACACCTGTACCTCAGCCTATCCCATGCTCACTATCAGACGAGCATGCACACACCTCAACACACAAGGGAAGCTCAGGCAAACATAAGCACCACACATCCCACAGGCACTCACGCAAGCATCATACAAATGCAGACATACCAACATCCACTGCTTCCACTGTGTCCCCCTCCTCCTCGTCTCCCTCCTCCCTCCCAGTCTCGTCTCCACTCACACCTGCATGCACTACATCTTCAGCCACTACCTCCATCACCAGCACACCCACCACCACACCCCGCTCACTTGCACTCACCACCCCCACTACCATTCACACATCCCCTGTGTCCTCTCCCAGTGTGTCTGTGAGCCCACCTCCCAAGGTACACAAACGCAGCCACACACCCACCCAACAGCCATCCACTTCACGACAGCCTCCAGCCCATGCACCTTCACCCATAGCCAGCAAAAGTACACCTCCTACAACCACTAACTCTTCCTCCACTCCCAAACCCCCTCCATCTACCCATCCCAGTGTGTCCAAAAAACTATTCCTGTCCAACCTGGACCTCTTTCCCTCACCCCCCGCCCCTAGAGTCCCCTAGGGCCCACCTTTCCAGGTCCCAACCCATCACCTCAGCCACAACATCTGCAGGAACAGTGGTGCCAGTAGTATCCGGCTTCTGGAGTGCGCCAGGCAGCACGGCAGCCAGTGTGCCAAGGTGCCAGACCACGGACAATCCCCCACCTCAAAACAGAAAAAGTTGACCACTACCCGGTGGGAGAGAGGTGAAACATCTACCACCAAAGCCTCTCCCAGGAGTACAGTTGGGAGTGGGAAGACAGCTGCGCCACCATCCAAGGTGGGGAAGGGGCACAGAAAAACAGGCAAGTCACCAAAAACCTGCACGGCGGACAAGACCGCCAACAGCACTGCTGAACAGGACACCGCCGCCACAAGCACTGCTGCCAAGGACACCGCCACCACCAGCACCGCTGCCAAGGACACCGCCGCCACAAGCACCGCTGAAAAGGACACCGCTGCCACAAGCAACACTGCCAAGGACACCGCCACCACAAGCACCGCTGCCAAGGACACCGCCGCCACAAGCACCGCTGCCAGGGACACCGCCGCTACCAGCACCACTGAACAGGACACCACCGCCACCAGCACCGCAGGCCAATGAGCGCCAAAAGCTCTGATGCTACTGAGGCCGCCACAAGCAGGATGAAGCACTCTGGGCACCAAACCCCCTCCAGAACCAGTGGAGAAAGGTATTCACTACCTCAGTCCTTGGCAGGATGAAGCACTCTGGACACCAAACGCCCTCCAGAACCAGTGGAGAAAGGCATCCACAACCTCAGTTCTTGGCAGGATGAAGCACTCTGGGCACCAAGTCACCTCCAGAACCAGTGGAGAAAGGCATCCACTACCTCAGTCCTTGGCAGGATGAAGCACTCTGGGCACCAAGCCCCCTCCAGAACCAGTGGAGAACGGCATCCACTGTCTCAGTCCTGGGAAGGATAAAGTACTCTGGGCACCAAGCTCCCTCCAGAACCAGTGGAGAAAGGCATCCACTACCTCAGTCCTTGGCAGGATGAAGCACTCTGGGCACCGAGCCCCCTCCAGAACCAGTGGAGACTCTTATCCACTTGTGAGACTGTGGCTCTGCACTCCCCAGGATGCAGCAGTGGGCAAACCACCCACTGTAAAGACTTGTGAGACTGTGGCTTTGCACTCCCCATGATGCAGCAGTGGGCAAACCACCCACTGTAAAGACTTGTGAGACTGTGGCTTGGCACTCCCCAGGATGCAGCAGTGGGCAAACCACCCACTGTAAAGACTTGTGAGACTGTGGCTTTGCACTCCCCAGGATGCAGCAGTGGGCAAACCACCAGCTGTAAAGACTTGTGAGACTGTGGGTTTGCACTCCCCAGGATACATCAATGGGCATGGAGCCCCCTCATGGATCTGGCATTGTGCACTCCTCCAGCTGAGGTGCCCCCCTTCCCTTCCCCATGAGGTGCCTGTTTTATTTCTATCTGATGCCCCTGCAGTGTTCTCTCGGTTTTGATCGGGTATTGCGTGTGGGCCTCGCCCATGCTTTTTGGGCCCAGTGGTCCACGGACTTTAATGGTGGAATACCTTGGACTTGTATTCTTGGTGTATATATTTGTTTATAGTGTAAATATATATATATATATATATATATATATATATATATATATATATATATATATTTTTTTTTTTTTAGATTACTGTATTTTAATAGATTACAAACGTTCAACTCATTTCCTTTTGTCCTTGCATTCTTCCAGGGGGGGTTGGGGGTTATAAATGTAATGTATCAACATATTCTTGTGTGTGTGTTGTAGTGGGTGAAGGTGGGGGTTTGAGTGTTGCGTGTGTGTGTCACTCTTTTTTCCCTCTCCCCTCCTCTGTGTCATAGGTGCAGAACTCACCGTGGTCTTCGCCGCCCTCTTTGATGTTCCTGGTAGAGGAGCAGGAAGACAAAGGCAGGGAGTATCTGGAGCTCGGGTTCCATGGCATCCTGGTTCCTCGTGGGGTGTGTAGAGGTGAGCGTTTTCCCTTCCAAGTCCTGTTTCTGCCATGTTTTTGTTCGTGGTGAATCTGCCCTGGAAAAGGTGGCAGATTGGACTGTTGTAATACTTGTCTGTTGGCTGTTACCGCCACGGTGTTTGTTTGTACTGCCGTGGCGGTCAGAGTGTTTAAGCGGTTTCCGCCACCGTCGTAATTCAATTTTTTTTACTGCCTGCCTTTTGGCGGTTTTACCATTGCTTTAAAACCAACCACCAGGGTTGTAATGACCACCTAAATATACTATCTAATCTGAGCTGATCTATAACCTTCTTTCAATGGTCAATTTGGCCAACCAGTACCCCTCAAAATCAAATGTCAGCTTTGTGTATTTACCCCTTTGTAGTCCCACACAAGTGACCCAATAAACCTTAGATGACTACCCATCAGTGCCACATTTCGCTCTACTAGAAGCCACGCTAGCTCTCCCTTACAGATTCAAAAGCATTCCTCAATAACTGGGGTACTGTCCATTACGTGGGCAGCACATACCAAGCCCAGCTAGCCAGAGCTTTTCAGCACCAACCTTGCTCAGGACACTCACATGTCACACCAGCTTCGACATGTTGCATGGTATCTCTCATGTGCGGGTACAAGTTGCAGTATGAAAATTAGGCTGCAATCCATTACTCTGCACAAACCGAACCACTGCTGGCCAGAGCTTTATAGCACCAATCATGATCACAACACTCACATGTTACATGTTCATCAACATGTCTCACAAGCAAAGAATGGCAGTTGTCTCACTTACAGCTGAAGCCTTGCAAATTTTACTAAGAGAAGAAAGACCTGCTTGTACCTCAAATCCCTCACACAGGTCATAACACTTCTACAGGGAATGCACCTTAACTCGAAGGAAACAGACACATTAAGGAGGGAGTCTGTTGGTACAATAAACTATTCCTGTGTGTCCCACTTTCATGACAGCCTCACTTTGGCAGCTGGAACCAGCATGAAAAATGGGGTAGCTGTTGTAATATTTAAGGGGGTTTGGATATGCATCATCATCAAGACATGGCCAGACCCAGATGGCCACTGCATATTCTTCAAATTATTGGGGCAACACCTTCTTGGGTCAGTATATGCTGCGTGATAAATAAGCAAACCTTTTTCAAAAAAGTTGCAAGACAGCTCCTCTCCCTTTACAATAGCAAAATACTAATTATGTGAGAGTGTCACTTGGTTCAGAACCTATATATAGGTATGTTGCAAGGCCAATGACATTCTAGTCTAAAAAATTGGCATTTATTACAGGACACAATTCAGTACTTTTCACTGAGTGACCAATGGTGCCTCCATCACCCCACAAACAAGAAAATTACTCTTCATATCTTGTGCCTATGGCACATGTACACAGGTAGCCTATAACCTATCAATGAGTAGCCTTCTTCCAAGGTCACAACTACTGATATAATACCCTGTAGTATATCAGATTATGATGTATTGACAATCATAATTGACATTGGACTGCAAAAACAACAGAGGGGTTTTTGGAGACTTAATACATCTTATTTCAAGCTGCCTGAGGACAAAAATGGTTGTGTTCCTATATAACCTTCTTTCTCACCACAAATATTAGCACAGAAAACTCCTCACATATGGTCTGGGTGGAAGGGAAGGCCTGTGTCCAAAGGGAGCTCATGAAAGACTCCTCCTTACAAAAAACAAAAGCCATTCAACAATGTATCCTGTTAGAGGAAAATATAAAAATACTGAAATGCACATACTATCACGCCCCAGACTCACATACACTACATTCCCTTCCATAGGTGAAATACACCCTAATGCATTGCTTACTATATAAGTGGAAATAGTGCCCTTCAGTCACAACAATGCCTCTGTCAGAAACTGGTTTACTGGTTGACTACGGTGTGATCCCTGGTCAAGCAGCAACAACATATCTTGTCAGGGTGAGGCACAAGCCAACTGTAAATTAACCAGTGCTCAAACCCCTAAGAGCTTTGCATAGGACAGCCAGGCTTAACCTAGGGGCAATGTGTAAGGTATTTGTGCAACACTTTAAACAGTAATACGGTAAAAACACCACTCCAAAAAAGCAAATCACATTGGAAAAATTTAGCATTTAATAAATAAAACAAGAAAAAGCAACAAAAGTCCAATAAGTAGAAACAGAGTTTTTAAAGAATGAATTAAAAATTCCTGCCTAAAATCATAAAGCGCCAACCAAGACTAGCTAGTCACACTGGTCTGGGTCAAATTCAAAGTTCCGGCTGACCATGATGTAGCACTTGTCTGATACAGTCCAAAATTAGTCCTGCAAATGTTTGTTCTTCCTAAGTTTTGTACCAAGAGTCCTGTTCACTTTGGAGAGCAATGCAGGAAGCACGGAGGGCATTGTGGGTAGGAATCAGTGTGGCACGAAGATCAGACTGAGTGTCAAGGCTGAATGTGCTGGCAGGGACATCTTAAGGAGTTTGGGGGCCCAGGGCGGAATTTAATTTTGGGCCCCCTGTTTGAAACATATTTGAAGTTATGATCCAATTTCAGCACTTCCATACCCTCTTTGGCCAGGTCACTAACAGTGCACAGACACACTCGCCCAAATTCTAAATGTGTCTACATCCATCATTCAGGGAAAGTGGTGTGAGTTTTCTCTATTGTAGCACAGCTGCAGCTCACTAATATCACTGCAAATAACCTCTGTGACACCCTCCTATATCTTATATGTGAGGTCCAGTTTTATCTAAAAGAAATCTTTTGTTATATGTGATATTTGAACCATAATACAACATTTCCCTGCAAAATGTCTGTAATAGACTCTCACACATCACTCACATTAAACATTAAAAATAAATTAAAGGGACACCGTATTTAAAGCAATCTTTTTAAGAACTACTTAAGGTCATCAGGGCACGATGTCCTGCAAAACAGAGCTGACTCTATCAGGGGGGCCCTTGAAATTCCCTACTATGCCCATACCATGAAATGTCTCTGTGGACTTGGTTCAATTGAGCCTATTCACGGTTGTGAAGAGTCCAAGATTTTGATTTTAAGAACACTGAGCTACACCAAGGGTCCAAGACCTCAGGGACACCACTTCGGCATCAGGAACTCACTGCAGGAAGTCCCTTTGTGAATACCAAAAGTTGTAATATCGGACATTTAGTATAACTTTACCTTTGTGAATCGGGCCCTGAGTTTCCAATTTGAAGATCACTCACCTAGGATAGCAGGGGATGGACAATATGTTAGATACATATTAGAAACTGCTTGTTCCCACCTCAAACATTACTAGACTCCAGTTACTCACATATAGTAAAAATGCTCCCACAGCTGGCATTAGAAATCTATATGCTTTCCTGCAATGAGGCAGATGTTCATCCAACCATAGATGTTCTAGACACATTAAATTATCTCTCTACTTTTTACTTAGGGCCTGATTTAGATTTGACTGACAGGTTATTCCATCACAACGGTGAAGAATATCCTGTCTGCCAAAATATAAATCCCGTAGGAAATAATGGAATTTATATTTGGCAGACGGTATATACATCACTGTTGTGATGGAGTAACCTGTCTGCTAGAATCTAAATCAGGCCCTTAATTCAGCCACAGAAATACTGAGTAGGAAAAGCTACTGACATACCGTAGCCACAAATAAGAATTAAAATGGATATTTAGAAAGGAGTACAGTATCTACATAGCTACCAGTCCGAAACTAAACATTACAAGGGTGGAGTAAAGTTCATAGTGTGTAATGGAGGGGACATTGAAATGAACAGTTAGAAATGTGGTTCTTGTTCCTTTCTATCAATTAATACTTCCAAAAAATCAAAGGACTCAGGAAAGCAGTACTGAAGAAGTAGATATTCTATACAACAGGGCACAAATGTAATTAAATGGGCTTATTTTTATATGCTGATTTTAGTTCAGTCAGTAAAAACCTACACTCCCCAATACAATGATGTGAAGTGGCAAGATGGGTACTTCATTGTAATCAATGAAGAAAGAGAATGATATTACACATGAATTGTTAGCCTGTTTTGAGAATTTAAGTCTTTGTGGTTTAAATGGCCACCTTCCTACCTATTGCCCCATGTGCTAATACTACATCTCAGTTTCATGATAAGCTGTATTTTATATATATAGATAGATGGATAGCTATAGATATAGTTGTAGATGTATAGATATAGATATATGTACTGCTCTGTTCTCATGGTGCACAGACTTTAGGATTCATGGTGAGTTTAGACATCATTTTATACTGTAATTAATAACATTGCTGAGAATATTGTTAGGCTAGTAGCGTTAAAAGGTGTAAAATGGGAGATGGCAATGAACAGTGAAAGCAAACTGGGAAAAGAAAGGTTGATACAGCTAATATGTTCAAATTAAAAATGCAGCTCACGCTGCCTTACATGGCGATATTCAGAAAAATGTTGTGAACTCCCTATGATCACAGCTTGCTTCCAAGAATGCTCAACAGGAACAGCAGGCGTACTAGCAGTGGCGGCTGGTTTGTATTTACTGCAGGGGTGGGGAGGATACCATAATAATATTAAAAAATAAATTAAAAGGGACTTACCTGATGCAACAGGTTTCCCTCTCTGTTATGCCATCCTCCTCATCGTGACTCCGGCGCAGGGACCAGGAAACAGGGCTACCAAATCTTGACACTGGTTTCATGCTGGTGACCATCATGAAATCAGCATCAGGATTGGTGGGAGTGGCCTCTCTCAGCTCTCACAAGAGCGCTGGAGACCTCTGCTTAAGTCAGCTGGGTTATAGATGTTTAAAGTGTGAATATCTGGCTGGCCATTGCAAGACGGCCGGCCAAAGGGACATGCACTCTTGAAACAAGTGTGTAGCTCCCTTCTGCTGTCACTCAGCAGCAGAGCAGAAGTCACCCGCCCCGTACTGACACTCCATTCAGAACGGGGTGCTGTAAAATAATATGGTAATAAAGAAAGTTTATTACCATTTTATTTTTTAGCTCTGGAGCATTTTTGTGGCAGCTTCTTAGTGGAGTGATGCTCCTTGTCTCTCATGGAGGGTTCACCCCTGAATATTAGCACTCTGAACGGTACACCAAAACAATGAGGGACTCAAAATAAACAAATAAACTAACAATAAACACAATTTTTAAAGAGCCCAGCTAGGGATACTGCTCATCAAGGCAGCAAGGATTGTAAAAAGAACACAGAGGGCAAGAAAGATACATCATGACGGGAAGTAAGAGACCATTCATAATATCTGCAAGGAACAAGGCTGCCAGAAGTTCTGGGAATATACAGTGCAATGTATATAGACCAATTGATTGTTATATAGATAATATCATCACATATACTGCATTGGGAACTACATCATAAAGTGGTATGTGACATAGATACTGAGGTCTCACATATAAAAGGCATATTAGACAGCAAACTGGACGTAATTTCAAATTGATTAAATCACGTATTCAAGTAGTTTGACCATCTGGGGCTCCAGGTCCAGAGAGAACCCAGCATTGTTTTTCAAGAGAAACCAGAATATTTGGTCTAGGGCCTTAGAGCAAACTGCCTGGTTGAGCTATTTCATGCCCCTACTTGGTGCAACCACATCATCAATTTTATCTATAATAATGGAGAGCCAAAACACCTCAGGAGTTGTATAATTATTATAACATAAAAGCGTGTTGAAGCTAAGGGGTATGCCTGCATCTTAGTTTAGAATTTTGAATAGAGTGCTGTGGCCTTCAATTTCCTACAGAATTATCAGACATTACATGCAAGGTATGATAATAGACAAGGAAATTGTGATGAGAAAGATAAGTTGTTTTCATTCTTTTTAACATTAAGCAGTGCTTCCAATGGAATCAGTAGATTGCTATTATGACAGGTGTTATATAACTGGGGTGTTGCCCCACAGTTTTTGTCTTGTCTGTGATTATGAATCTTTACTGTTATACATGGAAAATAATCAAAGTGGGCAATACAGTTCATTTGCCTAAAACTTAATTTCCCAATAAAGGACACAAATATAGGTGTATTCTGGGACCAGTAGAATAATTTGTACACCGCTAATATGGTTAAGGCACTTAGCATTGATAGAAGGCATGGATGAGAAAAGCGGCGCTAGGCAGTATCATTCATTGGACAGGTGCACATCTGTGCTGGAGGATGTCTGAGTTGGTAAGTCATGCTCTGTTTGCCCTTGTGGGGTACTAACCAATGCCCATTCTTTGTTGATTTATTTATTTATTAACAACTGATAGAGATAGTGCAGAGAAAAACATAGGGACTAATTTATAAGGCTATTGCACCACCGTTGCGTCTTTTTCAAATTTTTGATGCAACTGTCGTGCAAGCAGTGCTTTACACTGCTCCACATTTACAAACTGACACATTAGTCCCATTACACCAGTTTGCAAAGCTGTTGTCACATTATACCTGACCCCAGGTATAATGTATGCAAGATAGGCATTCCCTAGGGAAAAGTCAGGTAAAATTGATGCAGTGAAATTTACAACATTTCACTGCGCCGTTCTGTGACTTCACTGCACCAGAATTTTAATGCCTGCTCAGAGCAAGGGTTAAACTGATGCAGGGCTTCTCTTTATGGGAGCCTTCCTTGTATTGCTGGAGTAGCATATTTTTTTATGCTAGTCCAGCAATGTGTGACTTTAGCACCACAGATGCATCAGATATTCTGATGCATTTGTGAAAACCTGCACCATGGAGCTCTGTATTGTAAATACAGCACATCCATGGAGTTGTTTTGAGCTCTTAGGGCAGCACAAGAAATCTGATGTATCAGAGCTGATATGTCAGATTCGTGTAAATGTGGCCAATAGTCTACAGGTACATAACACAGATTCACATAGTAGGATAAACATGCTGGAGGAATGATCAAGTGAAGTGTCAACCTAGAGATGTAGGAATGGTGGAGACAATAGCTCCCTGTCACACTGTTATGGTATGATCCATCATCTAATGCAATACACAGTACTACTTATCAACCACTGTCATCAGTTATATTCTGTCATGGGGGTCATGGGTAGCCAGTAGTATGAAAACTGTGCCTGGATGCAGTACTGTTTAAAGTCTGGCCATGCCAGTGTGCCCTGCTCATAAAGTAGTGTGAGTAATTGCCAATTAAGCCAGGGCTGTCTGTCCACCTAAGTGAGAGTGATCATATTTGATCACAGGTATCTAACAACATGCTAGTTAAAGGGAATTGGGGTGTTGAAAAACAAGTACAACATTTTCGGCAGGATGACCATTTTCACAAGGGCCAATATGCTCTTGAGAGAAAGAGACAGCCTGTTCTATTCTTACATTGTAACCCTATATTTCTGTTATCACCATAGCCTGTCCTGATACATGAAGACACAAAGGGCCAGATGTAGGTTGGAAAAAAATAGCGAGTCGGAAATTGCGATTCAATGCGAATCGCAATTTCCGACTCGCAAAATGGGATCCAAGAAAAAAAAGCAACACCAATGTATGACTCGCAAATGATGTTGCACCGCATTTTGCGAGTTCGCTTCTAGCGCGGTTGCTTTTTGCGACCTCGCTGAAAGCTAGCTCGCAATTTGCGAGTCGGTGTCGCAAATTGCGACTGGCCCGCAAATTGCCTGCAGGTGCAGCATAACAGTTTGGAAATTCACTTCCTGGCACTTGCTGATGACATCAGAACCAGGAAGTCATCAAATACACCTGGGAGGAGGGAAGACCACACCCTTTCCAAACTGCAGTGCAACACCCAGGAGAGAGGACCTGCTGCTACTATGGAGGACACAGGCAGTGCAGGGAGAAAAAGAAAACGTACGTTTTCTGATAAAGACCTGGAGGTGCTCACTGAGGAATGCTGCCAGCACCATGACAAACTGTTTGGCAAGGCAGCCCTGAGTGTCCCAGACACAGAGAAAAAGAAGATCTGGCTGCAAACCCAGGACCGGATTAATGCCATAGTGGTGAGCCACTGCACCCTGGAGGAAATAAAAAAAAGGTGGTATGACCTGCGCTCCAGGAAAAAGGAGAGGGTGGCAGAGCGGCTCAGGGAAATGAGGGGCACAGGAGGAGGCCCATCCACCGTCCCACCACCCACAGCCATGGAAGAAATGGTGGAGCAGACCCTGGAGCCTGAGGCCGTTTCTGGAATGGGAGAATTGGACAGTTCTGCACCAAGGACATCCAAAAGTGAGTACCATGAAATATGCATTCACACCTACAAATGCAGTATCCACACTCTCCCAGTACACAGCAGCAGGCACAACCAGACTAGCTCCATTCCAGTCTAGCAACCACTAGAATGGTGCATTATGGGCAATGTAGTGCAGTAGCTAGCATGTAGGCAAATGTTTATTATGAGGCATACAACAGTTGTGAGAGACTGACAGTGTATTCCCTATGTCCCACAGGTCTCCCACACGACACCCCCAGCAGCGACAACATCCAGGGAGGAGACAACAGGCCAGAGGCAGTGAAGGAAGCTGCAGCAGAAATTCCTGGGCCCAGCAGGACACCACCACAGTCCCCTCTGGAACAAGAGCAGGAAATGAGGGAAGCTCACACGACCCCTGGCCCCAGCCCCACAGTGAGTCATCCAGAGCCAGCAGCACGACCAAGGCACAGATACAGACGCCAAGTCCTGGCGGTGCCCCAGGAGGAGATAGGGGAGGCAGCACTGTCCGGAGTAAAGGCATCCCTCCTTAACGGTTAGCGCCTGCAAACAAGACAATTGCGGTCAATATCAAGTGCTTTGCACAGACTGGAGAACAACATGACCCATGGCCTGGCTGATGTGAACTCGCAGTTCACTAGACCTAACGATAATGTGGGCGATCTCACCCAGGCCATCTGCCAACTAGTGACGGAACTGGTGGCAGATAGATGCAGCACAAGGCGCAGGGAGCGCCACCTAGTCGCATGCTTTGACCGCATGGCAGCGTCCATTGGGCGTCTTGCTACGAACACTACTGGCCTGTCTAGACGGACCGTGAGTCTACAGGTAGAACTTGGACACTTTGCTTGGGATGTGGCACGGGGACTAGGCCGCATCAGCCATGCAGTGGGCTTGTTGGAAGCCTGGCAGGTGGCAAGGGGCACAGGTGAGACCCCTCAGGACAGTGAGGAGGGGCCCACAATAAGCAGTGCATCTGCAAGTGACTCACATGTGCTGAGGAGTGCAAGTGCACGGCAGGGGTCAGCAGACCCACCTGGGATGAGCCATGCTGGGTGCACAAGGAGAAGGGTGTAGGCCATAAGACAGCATGACTCATGAGGCACATGATGTCAATGTGTCCTCATAACGTTTGGACATCTACAGCCCCTTACGGACAACAGTTTTCTTTCAACATTTAGTTCACAAATTAAAAGGTTTTGTTTGTTCCACTACACAACAGGGCTCTGTTTGTGTGACATCAGTGAGTGTGGTGACAGTTGCCACGTACCTGCCAAAGTATTGGGTTGCAATGTGGTCCTGTCTCTGTCTGCCTTGATTTGCAATGCTTCTATCCCCAGGCTGGCGTTGTGGTAGCTCTTGCTCCTCATCCTCCGAATCTGTGTCTTCAGGGGTGAGATGTAGCCCACGTCTGGTGGCAATGTTGTGTAGGATTGCGCATGCGCCAACGATCTTGATTGCTGTTACTGGGGCATACCGGAGTGCACCTCCACTTTTGTGGAGGCATCTGAATCTTGCCTTTAACAGTCCAAAGGTCCTCTCGATGACAGTTCTGGTACGCCGATGTGCACTGTTTTATCGCCTCTTATTCTCATTGCCAGGTGTTAGGTACAGGGTAAGTATCCATGGTCTTAGCGCATATGCACTGTCATCTGTTTGTCAAAAATAACCAATGTTAGCAGGGCATGGATGGTTTCTACAGTGACCTGTATGTATGGCTTCAGGGTGTAGTCAGCAATACCTAATAGATATCCGTCTCCAAACTCCCCACGTTCTAGGCGTTGGTGGATCCCACTGTGCCTGAATATGTATGAGTCATGTGTATTCCCTGGAAATTTGGATACAATGTCAGTGATGACATTACGGGCATCGCATACCACCTGGATGTTTAGTGAGTTAAGTACATTTCCTACTGCGGAACACATATTCCAGATTTGCAGGAGGGCAGATTTGTATATGTGTCCCGTCCACACACCCTATTACATGGGGGAAGTTGGCAATTCTGTAGAAGTCCAACTTGGTGTAGTTAATTACTGCCTCATTCCTGCGTAGGTATATGTATCTGGACATGTGTGTGAGTATGGCATCTAGGAAACATCTGAAGAATCGTGAGAGTGCACTTTGGGATACCCCACCTGCCACAGCAATAACCCCCCGATAGCTACCCGAGGCCAAGAGGTGCAGTGAGCATAGCACTTCCACATGTGTGGGGATGGCGCTGCCACGCATTATCTGTCGTTGAAGCTGCGGATTGAGTAGTTCAATTAATTCTAATATTGCTGCACTGCTCAGTCTATATTTGTCATAAATCTCCTCCTCAGTTTGTTGGAAAAGTGTCTGCCTGGTTTGGTATATTCTCTCCTGTCTCTGGCTCCTCCTCGTACCTCAATCAATAATTTCCTGGGGGAGTGATCAGGGGGTGCTCGTCCAAGCACTGAGATTATGAGTGGTAATCCTGATGTCGAAGCGGGACCAGTAGTCAAGGGGTTGATGATTCATGGGTGCTCTCCATAATAGTTGGATGTCTAGTTTTTCATACATCGGTCATAGCTATATCTCATATCTCAATTATTTATGTCAGAGTCTGTGCTGCCAAGTTATAGGTATAAGTGGACTGTTGGGAATGAGCTATGCATGTAGGGACTGTGCTAGGCATTTAGTAAATGCAAAGCTAATATCACCACTCATTATACTGTCTGTGGTGTCCATCTATATCACACTTCCAGGACCAAAGCAGGCTTGTCTGTGTCAGGGCTCTATGTTTTAATCAAAGTAATGTGTGCATTATACTTCATGCCTTGTACTAACTTATATCAACCCTGATGGTCATTTTCCTCCCATAGCAGTCTAAATGAGGATGTTTGGACAAGAGATTGAGTTGTGAAGTATTGGGAGACACAAATATTGGAAAAAGAATATCATGACACAAAAATATTGTGATGAAAAAATATTTTTCTCAAGAATATCGGTTTTCAGGTAAGTCATATAGTTTTGAAAACTATCATTGTTTTTAATATTGTTTCGAATAATATAATTGTAAAGAATATAACTTTTTAAATTATTTTAATATGTTAAAGTTCACATATTAATTTCATGTGCTACTATTCCTTATGTAATTATTATTATTTTTTTAAATATAGTTTGTAATTTTAAATGATTTAATGTAATTGTTTTTAGTTATTTATAGTGTTGTAGCAGGTTGTTGGGTTTGCATGGAGATAGGGTGGGAAGTTAGTTAAGCAAAAATAAACTACTAATTAATTAATAATTCTTAATTACTTAAGTGATTGGTATTAATTATGTAAATTAGATAATACTGATTTATGTAAGTTATATTTTATGTGTGGGTTATAAGATTTGCAGAGGTATGGGGGGAATTGTTTAATTGATTATTAATAATGTAAATTGTGGAATAATTTTTAAATTGTTGCTATATATCAGGTGCCGGCTGCTGGGTTTCTAGGTGTGTAGGGTGGGAGGTTATTAAGCTCAAGTTAATTAGCAATTAATTATGAATTATTTATTTAATTGCTTATCAAATATGTAAATTGTGCTATACTTATGTATTTTAGTTACATTTATTTGTTTTTTAGTTATATTTCAGGTGCAGACTGCTAGGTTTGTAGGGGTACATGATGGAAAGCTAATTCATTAATAACTGAATAACAGTTATTTACTCATTAAAAATACATTTTTCAAATAATATTTGTGGAAAGTATTTTTGTAAGTATATATATATATATATATATATATATATATATATATATATACATATCATCCGTGAACAAGGCTACGGCTGAAACGCGTTGGGAGGAGGACCATTTTCTTTCAATATATTTTGAAATTGTCCGTCTTGTGTCTTGGTTTCTCGTCCTAGAGGGTGAAGAAAATGTATTAAATATATATATATATATATATATATATATAGATATATTATTTCCTCAACAGATGGACTGATAGCCATCCGACGGCTGCACCGATCCCATCACGTATCTCCCAAGTATCGAAGTCAATTGAGTCCAAAGCACTCGTATTTAGTTCATGAATTTATTTAGCTTATGCAGGTAATTCAGAGTCCCGAATGAGATGTCTGTCAACGCGTTTCGGCAAAACGCCTTCTACTGGACAGTTTGGCTAATCAGCCGACATCATTTTCATATAGCTAATAAGTCCTACATTTATTTCTATAACACTGTGATGTACTACAAACGCGGCGGCCATTTTGAAGTGTGTAATCATAATTATTTTAAATACAACAATTAATAGAGGAATAAACCTACATTGATGCCAATATTTACAGATAAGATCAAAGTTGAAATTAGACAGTCCTAAGGAATAAATATTGGATAATAAATATAATAGGAAAAAGGACAATTGCTTCCAATAATTCATAATATTTGATCATATAAAAACATTAATTAAATAACAAGAACAGTAATAGTATAAATATGAACGAAGAAACGATAATATCAATTTTTCAATGTTTAAATTATCATTCGTTATATATACATATAATTATTAATAATTAGTTAGTATCTTGTATTAAAATCATGTTTTGGCAATGACAATAGTTATGTTTTAATGCTATAGTTTATATTGGATGCCCGTATAATCAAATCTAGTTCCTCACTGTCCTTGTCTGTATGCTGGATAATTCCATAAACATACATATAAATATGTTGTATTAAAATGAGGCCTTAGCATAAAGTGCAATGTGCTGAAAAACTAATAATAAGTGCTAAAAAGCCTATAAAGTGCATAGAAGTGTTACAAAAACTCCAATTAGAACAATCAGATCTATTGATCTTTTGGTCCATGTTAAAATCTAGATGTGCATGTATACCCCTATATATAATATTTGGTATTCTGCAGTCGCCAAGTTATAGAAGAATAAAAAGAAATCAAACAATCATCATCAATAGTACAGTACAAATCTATATAGGAACTTACTCCATCTATATTTCATCAGATTGTGATATGAATTCAAACTAGGGAAAGTTATTAAGTCATGTCCATTTTACAGATTACATCATGGCACGATCATTTAAGTTAATTGTGATCTTATCACCCATCTTCCTAAAAAGGAAATGTAAATAACATACTGCCAAATTAGCACTACTATTTTTGAGAATTGAAACACATGGGGAGTCTCTATCTAAAAAGCAATAAATAGTGTATTTTCATCTAAGATGGACATAGAGCTCAGCATCAAGATTGTGCCCCAATGGGGACTCAGACCCCAATAATAAAATCATCTTGGATTCCATCTGTCTGAGCTCGAGTGTTCTATTGCCACCTCTGGAGTTGTTTTTAATGTGTTTGATGCCATAGAAAGCTAAAGTGCCACATCCTCCTTTGTGTACTTCCCAAAAATGTTTAGCCAGAGGGTAGGTTTTATCCTGATTTTTTATGGCTCTAAAATGCTGTAAGAACCTAACTTTTAACTTATGAATGGTACTTCCAATATATTTTTTCTGGCATCCACATTCGATTACATAAATCACAAATTCAGTGTCACCGGTGATCCGGTCTTTGATCTCACACTGTCGACCATCAAAAGTTTGGTATTTATATGTATTTTGAGCATACTTGCAGGCCTTGCAATGGCCACATTTCCAAAATCCCAAACTTTTTTGGCTCAACCAAGATGTATTGGTTTTTACTGAAAAATTACTTCTGGTTAGATAGTCTCCCAAAGAACGTGCTTTACGAAATGTTATGGACGGATGGGTTTCTATGTGATCATTAATAATGGGATCGTTCTGTAAAACATGCCAATTTTTTGGGAGTATAGTTCTGAGTGACTCATGTTGTTGATTGTACTGGAGAAATATTCTAGGTGCTGAAAGTTGGAAATCATTACTAGTTGCTGTGTTATTAAAAAGTAACTCTTCTCTGCTTTTATTCCGTACTCTGTGTGATGCATCATTTAAGATTTTTGGAGGATAACCTCTACTTAGAAACCTGTTCATCATAGCCTTAGATTCCAACTCATATTGGTTTTCATCAGAGCATATTCTGCGGGCCCGCAGTAGCTGGCTATATGGTATGCTCCATTTCAGTGAGTGGGGATGTCCACTATTGGCATGTAATATAGAATTACAAGCCGTGGGCTTTCGATATATGGATGTCTTTAAATGATTGTTTTCTACTTGTAGTAGGACATCCAAAAAAGAGATGGTATCTCTATTGTAGATGGCATCTAGATAAATGTTGAATTGATTATTATTCAATACATTTATGTATTCCAACAGCAGTTGTTCTGTGCCATCCCAGATAATGAACAAATCGTCGATATATCGCACCCACAGTATTACTCTATCCATATAGATGTTATTGCTTTCTGACCATGCCACCTCCTTCTCCCACCAGCCCATATATAGATTGGCATAGGTGGGAGCAAAGGATGCTCCCATAGCTGTCCCTTGTTTTTGTAAAAAACTTTAATTATCAAAGAGGAACAGGTTATGTGTCAGGCAGAATTGTAGCATCGATAGGAGCATGTTAGTATGTTCCAAAAATTCAATGGATCGTGTTTGTAAAAAGTACCTACAGGCCTGTAATCCATATTGATGTTTGATGGATGTGTATAGTGATGCTACATCCATAGTGACCAATAAATAGTCTTTATGCCATGGGATGTCATGTATCTTGGCCAGAAAATCATTGGTGTCACGTAAATATGAAGGTAATTCTGTGACAAAGGTGCATAAAAACAGGTCCAAATATCGTGAGGTATTCTCAAGTAGTGATTGATTCATACTAACTATTGGTCTACCTGGAGGATGGGTTTTGTTCTTATGAATTTTAGGTAGGAAGTAAATACAAGGAATTTTAGGATGGTCAATTTTCAAATACATAAACTCATCATAATCCATCAATTGCTTTGTATACCATTCATTTAGCATATCATGATATGTCCCTTGGTATTGAGATAAGGGGCTGATCTTCAATTTCTCATAATGCTCTCTATTCATCAATTGCCGATATGCTTCCTTAGTGTAATCAGTTGTGTCCATGACAACAATGTTGCCACCCTTATCTGAGGGCTTGATGATGATAGAAGAGTTCGACCTCAGTGTATTTAGATCATGCCAATCTTGTTGCGTAAAATTAGGTCTCATCTTTCTCGATATCTTTAAAGAGCTCTTATTGCGAAATTTGTCAATATCGTTGATCACTAGCTCATGAAATATATCTATCATGTTACCACTGGGTAGTGGAGGATTAATCTACTCAACAATTTCAGATTACTTTTTTCATAGAGGTTAGTTATAAATCCCATCTGATTAAGCATATCTGTGCTCTTGTTTGTATCATCATGTATAAAACATCTAGCTTCATCGCTGTTATGATCCAACTCATTGATGGCTATCAATTCTGAGCTATCAGAAATGTTGAATCCAGAGAGTCCAGCCCTATGATTGATGTTGTCTGTCATTCGATTTATATCTTTATTTGAAAAGTGTTTGATGAGACGTAGTTTACGAACAAATTTGTACAGTTCAATGCGGGTATTAACATAATCCCATTGTGTATTGGGGCAAAAGCTTAATCCTAAGTCAAGTATGCAAAGCTGATTGTCTGTTAAGGTGCTGTGGGAAATATTCACCACAGTACTCAAGTCATTCAATTTATTGACTGATCCAGGATTAGGTTCTAATTTGATAGTTGATTGCTTCTTCTTCTTGCCCCTCCTCGTCTTCCGCTTCCTCGGCCACGCCTGCGATTTTGCCCCTGAAAATCCAGCTTATTACGCGGTATCTCATCAGCAGAAGACTCTACTTCTGAACTGTCATCTGCAGATATCTGCTGTGCAGCACATTCAGCCCCAATCTTGGACATATCTTTGGTTCTTACAGTGTCATATTTTCGAGCAAATGTGTAGATTCTTCCATGTTCGTAATCTATCTTATCTCTGTTGAATTTATGTGCTTTGCGTGATTTAATTTCATCTTCCTTGTGTTTAATCCGTTCTTCCATTTTTGCTAATTGAATAGAAATTTCTTGTTGGTTAGGCATCTTTTCTAATTCTTTTGTAAGTTGTTCGATTTTAGTGATTTGTTCCTCCATGCGTCTCTTGGCTTGAGTTATTAAAGTTCCCATGAGTTTAGTTGAGCAATCAGTTGTTTGCATTCGCCATTCCTCCATTAAATCTATATGTGTAATGTGTTCAAAGTGAAGTATTTTCCCTCCTCTTGCTAAGGTTGCAGTAGGAATTGTAAAAGTAACATCATTGCGTTTTAACACTTTCCCTAATGTTTAACTTTTTGGAGTGGGAATATCAAATTTCACCTCTCTGAAATTAAACGCTTTCCCTACTGTTGCAATGTGGCCTTTTCCCAAAGACTTCTCGATCCCCCAGCATCCCACCCCCTGGAGCTAAAACCAAAGGGATGGGGGACATGCAGCCACCTCAACAAGCCTTATTATGCCCTGAGGATCCTACCCCCCATCAGGGACATTCATATTTTAAAAGGCGTGGGAGACACTGTGGCCCCCCTCCCTTAGACTCATTAAGCACAGGGGACCACATTCTCCAGGGCCACATGTTTTATAAAAGGAGAAAGGGGCCACTTGGCTCCCATCTCCAGCCTCATTAGGTCCTGTGGGCTACATCCCCCAGGGCCTTAAATATTTTAAAGGTGAAGGTGCCATGTGGCCCCCTCTTTGAACCTCACAAGAGCTGGGAACCCTGTCCTCCATGGCCAAATTGTTTTGAAAAGGGAGGTGGCCACCTTCCTGAGCTCAATTGGGCCCTGGGGACCCCATCCCCTTGTCACATTAGTGTAAAGGAATGGGGTTGCATAACCCCCTCCCTGAACTTCATTAGGCCCTGGAGACCACATTCTCCAGAGCCTTAAGTATTTTAAAATGGAGGTGGGTAACATTCCCACCTCCGTGAACCTCATTAGGTGCTTGGGTCATCATCATCCATGGCCTTTCTTTTAATAATGAGGAGGGGGCTGTGTGACCCCCCACAAGCCTTATTGTGCTTTGAGGATCCCATCCCAGCCTATTCTGGCCCCTGGAGCCTACATTTAATATGGGTGGGTGCCTGTAGTATTCAATATATGGTACATTTGTACTTTGTATGTAAACTTACTATTAGTGTATTGCTTTATCAACATTGTTTGTTCACACTATTAATGCTTATGATGTAAATGAACATTGTGCAGAGGGGTTTTTGGATCTCTCAGGCAGTATTATTTGTTTTGCCCCAGTGATGACTTGAGTCCTCCACCTCTCCCCCTACTGTTGTGGATTGTAATATTGGATGTGGAAAATAAAGCTTCTTCTTTTTGATATTTGCTGGCTGCCATCATCATTTCCCCATACCACATTTTGGGATCAGAAGTAGAAAATAAATAAACTGTCTGGAGCACCGCATCTTCATCCCACAGACATCGCACAAGACCAGACAGGTATTTATGGATGTGCTGACTGCTAAAGGTGTGAGGGTGAACTTTGCTGTGTAATGGTGACAGCTCTGTTGGATAAAGGTAAAACTGTTAACTGGTGGTTTTCCTTTGAACTCTAACACTTAGAACAATCGCAGGGCCAGGTGCTGGTTAGACTTCAGCTTTACACTTGATTGACTCCAGCCCAGGAATCTCTCCTGGTGAGTCACTGTGCACACGTGAGCCTGCATCGAGAGAGCTGGAGACTCTGATGCACATGATGTCTCTTGACCTGCCAGGAATTATAACGTGTGATGCTCCCAGGTGGACATTTAGAACTTCCTACTCGAAGGAAGCTGTGCTGTGTTTCCTATGGACACTGTGGTGGTCAGCAGCCATATAACTTTGGGAAGAAAAAAGAGTCTGAAGCGATCATGGCCCAGCAGTTTGTAGCTTCTTCATATGCTAAATGTATTTGGCACCTAGTACACCACTTTGTAAAGTGATTCGGATTATTGTTTTCGTGCTGGAAGGGGCACCTTCCTGAAGAAAAAAAATCCAGAATGCCATTCTCCCTTTTCTGCACAATGCAGCACACATGGAAAGAAGAAAAAATGAGGAAAATACTAATATTTCTCAGTGCTATGCCTTGGGAGGCATAAGGTTATGGTGCTTCCCCAGGTTTACGTGATTAAGTAAATTTGGGGCAGTATCAAAGTCCATGGGTGATGTGTGGGAAAAGCCAATGCAATTCCTGTGGAATGGTTCCCTTGTGCAGAGTAAGGCAGTGCAGCGACTTGCACTGCTTTACCATGTCCATTTCTATGAGGCCATTGAAAGCCACACAAAGTGACTTTCTGTGGCCTCATAGATATAGTTGAGAGGTTCACAAAGCTGGAGCATCCCAAAAAGTGATGCTCCAGCGGCACAAACCTCTCATAAATAAGCCTCCAAGTAGACTTTGTGGTGTTTGCCAAACCTGAGGGTGTAGAACTAATGCAGTGTTTCTTCCGGGGTGCAATCTTCAGTCACACTTGGAAGAGCATTATATGCCGTAGGCCAGTCTTCTCAGCCTGTGTTTTGCAAATATTCTAGCGTGCCTCCTGAACTGATTAAATGAAATCACAGTAAATTATTATGATTTTTCAGGGTTAGTGTCTGTGCATGGTAAATTGCTATTCATAGAGGTGACGCAAGTCAGAGGCCATTACACCGGCCCTCAATGGATACAATGGGCAATGAGTTGACTTCCACCTATCATTGTCAGTCACCCATCTCTGATTCCAATCTTCTTCCTCCCTTCCCTGTTAAGTCCTGAGATCCACCCTGCACTAGCCTGCGCTTTGTATTTCACAGTCTACAAACGTGTGCTCTCGCCTGCCATGACCAATTGTGCAGTACCCTGCTGCAGGTCTCCACCCCACACATTGTTTGTTACAGATCTCCTTACTACACCTCGTACCTGTCCAGATTTGGTTCTGAGCTTCCATTGGCATCGCAGGATTTCCCGACAAAGGATGCTCCACCCACAGAACATCTTGAGGCAGGAAATCCAGTGTGACAGTAGACCAGGCAGATTTGTCTTCATCCCAGGCAGTCGCCCAAAGTGGGGTTAGCCCACCTTCACAGAAGTGAAATATATTGGTGTTGCCTAATTTTCGGCCTGTACTAGTTGTAACAATCTATTATTTGCGATCTGCCATCTCATTGTCCTCAATGGCACTCACAATTTTCCAGTGCTCTAATATCTGCTACAGTTCTATTTTACAGCTTAGCATAACGTTTTTTGTAATAATACCACTGTCTAAGGATCTAAAATATCAACTGGTGTTGTGACGTATTCAGTAGTGCTTTCCATGTTGGCATTACATTAGTAGGATTAATATATTCAGTAAATGTATTTCAAATGTATAGCTCGTAACATGAATGTGAAGCAGTTATTTATGCACTCTCTCAATAATTACCTATACGAAGATGCATTTTGTTTAAACTGACTACTTTTGCGTACACACCTATATAGATGTGACTTATGAACAATATCTCCACTGAGAAATTCTATTTTTCTCTGGATCCTCCAGTGTATTGACACTCTATTTATTTCCAGCAAGACAGCATCCCGGCTTGTGGAACAGTGTGAAATGAAGATCCCTTCAGAACTGAAATAAAGTAGCTTTCCTGTAGTGCTTCCACATTATTGCTATACTCATCTTTTGTAACACAAATCCTGTATGATAAAAAAATAAGATAAACACAGTCTGTCCAAACGAAAGCTTATTGAATAGAATGCTCCATATAATGTATTTTCTCATGCCTTGGAGAGAGTGATTCTATTATCAGTCAGTAAAAATCAATATTTATGTCAGCCAAATAAAATCTAACTAATGCTGAGATTTATTGAATAAGCAATTGTATCTCGGACAGAAAAACTTTATAAAATCATAGTGTACTGGTTGTGAAGAGCAGTAAGTAGCACAAAACATTTCTAAATAAACCAAAATGACACTGCATATAGCTGTAACTGACCACATCAGAAGAATGTGGTAGTTTGCATGCAATACAGGGAATTAGTGTGCAGCTGGGGTGAGTACAAATGGAACTAAGGGGCAGATTTCCCTGCTCCCCTTAGCATCCCTCCACCGCCGCCATGTGTGCACCGTATTTAAAATACGGCGCACCATAGCACAGGGTAGGGGGCAATAGCAACATTTTTCATGATGCGATTGATGTACTCTGCAGGAGTAGCGCCAAAATATTGGTGCTACTCCTGCAGAGTACATAGGGCCCCATTCCAAAGAATGGAAGCCCCCTTTTAATGCCTACTCTTGAGGAGGCATTGAAAGTACAGTAAAAAATGGTTCAAGGAAATAGATTTCCTTATGCCATTTTTCCCGCTCCCCTAACGGGGGAACGCCCCCTTTTTCATACATTATGTCTGGCGCAGGCATAATGTAGCATAAAGGGTTACAGAGCGACGCAATGCATACATTGCATCACTCTGTAAATACGGTGCAGCGATTTCGACCTTGTTGGGCTACATTAACATAAAAAATAATGACGTTAATGTGGCACAAGGTGGTGCTAGGGCAACATACCAATGCCCCTAAGTGTTTTGATGGTCGCAAATGTTCCGATGCAGCCTTTGCAACTGTTAAAAGGGAAACTATATGGATACTAATTCAATATCTCGATGGAGTGTGCCCTACGTGTGTGTGTGCTCGTATATTTATCCTACTACCGGTCGCCAGTAGGAGTTATAGTTAGGACAATGTTTCCACAGAATTTTTTTTTTTTGACTTGCCTATGTATTTGGGGCAGTTTAATGAATCTTCCGGAACATTTCCCCCAAAAAAGGTGCCTGTGATTCTTGTTGCATATGGGAACTTTCACGGTGATCGATCAAGTGGGGACCAAGAAAAAGCAGGGGTCAGAAAAAGTGAATTACCCATGTTAATTTACAAAGCAGATTTGAACACTACTACAGCCAGAACTGCTGGATAGAATTACACCAAATTTGACACAAAAGTAGATGTTGTTCTATAGATTGTGCTTTTAGTCTTTTGGTGTAAATCTGTTCAGTAGTAGCTGAGAAACTCAAGGAAATCCAAATTCGTATGTCCTGGGCTGCGGATCCTTTATGACGGCTTTGCAAATAATAACGAGTTTGTGAAGTGATCTTCAGAGCCTTCATTGGCTACAAACACTTCAACCAGGAAGTGTTGGCAGCCATCTTGGGACCCTGTTTAAGTCCTTGAAAAAGAAGAGGAAAAAAAAAAGAAAAGGGTTCGGGGTAGGGATACCCTGACCCCTTATCTCTAGTGCAAGGGTCCTACAGGGCCCCCCTCAGCAAAAAAAACACTTAAAAAAAATGCTGCCATGACTATGCATCAATGTCACATATTTGCTGCAAAAATGTCCCAAAAAACCCAAGCACAGTCTCCCAAGCTTGTCCCTTGGTAGGCCAGGTCCTTGGGACATATTTAAAAATAAAGGAGGGATACACATGCTGCCACTATCCTGGGGTTTACTTATGCCCCAGGGAACACCGCCTCCCTAAGCCTAAATTAAATAGTATTCGGGGGCCACTTGCCCCCCTACACCCTGGGGACCACCACCTCCTCAGGGAAATATATTTTAATCATAATAGGGAGGGTCAGTGGCCCCCCCATACCCTGGGGACTGCCACCTACCCAGAGATGTTTTGAATATATACGGGGGGACCACGCAGCCCACTATAGCCTAGAGACCACCTCCTCCCCGGGCTGAATTGAAAGAATGAACAGGGTTCGACACCTACTCCCAGGGCTGCTCCTGCTATGTCCTGGGACGCCCATCCCCAGGACATACCTGTTTGGTCTGGCTCAGCAGGAGGTTTGACAGCTCCCACCAAGTCAAGGCAAACACAACTCGCCTCCCAGAAAGCGAGAGCTTTCAAACAGCTCATCCTTGCGGGGAGTGAAATTTTCATCTGTTTCCCTGCCCGCAGACATGCAGACAGAGAAACAGACAAAAATATTGTTCTCAGACAGATACTGTATGTTTAGCAGATCAGATCCCTGTCTGTGACTGCAATGCCAGCTCAGGAGTCAGGGATCTGACTGGGACCATGAGGGCATTCAGGTTCCACCTCTTATCCCCAATGAGGATGACTGGGTGCCCTTGGGAGCACCCAGATGACATGACCAGGCCTGGGGGATGCATGTCTGTTAGAAGACTGGATCCTGAAGTATGGGGTCCACAGGGCTGAAATTGGCCAGAGAGGGGGGGGTCACAAGGCACAATATAAAATACTTCTTGGAGTTCAATGCATTACTGATCTATTTGAGTGCAATTTGTATGTGATGAGTAGGTTCTTTCTTGTCCTCTCCTGGTGAGATGATTCTCTCTTTAAAATGTTAAAGTGTGCAAATGTGCAAATCAACAGGAAGCTGCGCCCGCTTGGCCCTACACTAACCATCTTAGCAGTATGCAAAGGTCTTCAAGCATTTTGCCAGGATGATGAGAAGCTTAACGAAGTGCCCCCAGTACATTTCCCACTGATTTTGGTGGCCTGTTCTTGAGTCCGAGGAATATGAATCCATCTCTACAATAACAAAGGAGCACTTAGGTCATATAGATATTAGGAAAGACCCTGGTTTTGTGGAGATTTAGGCCAATATATTCTTGTTGGTCTCTCTATAGGAGGACTCATGTTATTACAGAATTCTAGAGAAGATGCATGAGGAAGAATCACATTGCCAAACGCATGCAAGATCACTGGTTACATTTGCTAATGGACCATTACGCAACTGTAGTGTACAATACACCAGGGAAATTTACTCAAGGAGGCAGAAAGAAGTACACTTGCGTGGATATTTATGCAAAGCTGTGGACTCCTGTTGGAAAAAAGGGAAGGTGATATCCATTTGTGGCAGACCCACTCACACAGCTACTGACACATCCACACAGACACAATCCAAAAAGGGAGCACCCTGTCTTACAATTCATATTGAATAGCCCCAAAGCATCATGATAAATGCAGTCATTAGAATGAATTTGAATAATATTTAAAAAAGTATTTCACCATAAATGGGTGCAGCAAGTGCTGTAACGATGTAGAAAGTTTTTCACCATAAATTGGTGCGGCGAATGCCGTATCTCCGAACATGTGTTTCTGGCTTTTGGCCGTCATCAGCGGAGAGCAAAGTGTGGCAGACGGTGTTGCTCGAAATGCCACCTAAACGTATTCCCAGGTTTTTGTACCACTCATTAGGCGCACAGGTGCGTGAGCCTTTGAGCTGACGAGCTCTGGTGAAGCAAACACCTGAGAATACATTTAGGTGACATTTCAAGCAATCCCGTCTGCCACACTTTGCTCTCCGCTGATGACGGCCGAAAGCCAGAAACACGTGACCGGAGATACAGCATTCACCGCACCAACATATGGTGAAAAACTTTCTACAACAGATTGAATATATATATACTGCTGTCAAAGTGATTGCTAAGTCATCTCCATTTACTTTATTAAATGGATAGAACCACAAAATTAAAGTCTGTTTTGTGGGAAATACAGCTCTTACAGTAATAGTTATTTTATGTGTTCCTCAGATTGGTAATGACACTTTGAACATGAGAGGTATTTATGCTTATAACATTATCCCAGAACAATAAAAAGGAGGAAGAGACCAGACCAAGATGGGTGGTGAGGGCTGAAGGTGGTGCTGGTGGTGGCTGTCGTTAGAGGCCTCCCCTCTCCCCGAACTTCCCAGAGGAGAGTGAGATAGGGAGATGGAGAGGAGACCAGCGACGGAACAACTGGCTGGGCCTAGGAGGCAGAATTTGAAGTGAAGACTGAGGCTGCCTTCTACAACGCAAGAGGTTAGGGCAATCTGGACTGGGAGAGATCGAGGGCCAGATGGCCCCTGCAGCATGGTTCTGGAGCAGAGGTGGAACCCCCTCCACTGGTGGTATAACACCAGCCCAACCCAGAAAACTACCCAGGGTCTGACACAGCCCTGACTGGCTGGGTCGGGCTGAAGGAGGTGATGAGACCCGGGAGGAAATCGACAGAGACTGGACTTGAGGCCCTCCACCATCCCTCTGCCCTCCAGGGGGGGCTGGAAAAGATTGGGGCAGATAGAGTGGTGGCAGCCGGCGGACTCGATGAGCCTAGGAAGGACATCAATGAGGCTCCCCTGGGGGCCTGTGGTGAGCGGGAGTCCTGAGGGGGGCGGCCCATTATGGCCCAGTGAGACATTGCAGGCCAGCGGTGCACTCCCTTTTTCCCCCCAGAAGATTGATCTCTGTCGGAGGAGCATGGGAATAGTGATTGGGTCTAACAAGGGGAATCTCCCCTCACATTGATCAGAGGAACTGGGTCCCCCCAGTCGGGGGTGACGGAGAGAGGCAAGAGGCCGGTGGACGCTCCAGGCCCAGTCTGAGGACAGAGAGGCTGATCCGTGGACATGGTCAAACCCAAAGGCCAGACCAGGCACAACTCAATAAAATGGATAAATATGCCATTCCGAGGGTACCGGTATAGTCGGGAGCCCAGCTCTCAGACTCCAGTGGGGTACCTGAACCCTCCTTAGGCACAATCATGGCTGCCATCTCAGACTTGAAACAGATATTGGTGCCCAAGTTAGATGCAGTGACAATAGACATTTCCCTCCTAAGGGCGGATTGCCAAAAATTGACAGAGAAAGTTACCAGAGCTAAAAGGCATATCCAAGCCCTACAATCTACGTCTGAACAACTGGAAGAACATGTTTGAGTCCTTACCAAGCAACAAAAAGTCATGGAGGCCATGTTTCAAGACCAGGAAGGAAGGGCGAGATGAAACAACATCAGAGTAGTGGGAGTGCTGGAGGGGGCAAATGGCCCCCTAGTGGATATCTTCCGGGAGGATCTTATTATCAACAAACTCTGACTGAGGCGCTTTTCCAAATTTGAAATTTGTTTTAGTTCCGAGGGCGCTCTGGACACCAGTCCCGCGACCAAAACTGGGAGCTCCCCACAAACAATTATAGCCCAGATTCTCAGCTGCAGAGACCGTTACGCTATTCTGTAGGAAGCATGTTCTCAAGGGGACCTACTCTACGAAAATGCCCCAGTCAGGGTTTTTCCAGACTTTACGCATCAGGTTCTAAAACTGAGGTGCAGTTTTGATGCAGCTAAAAAAGCTCTGCACAACAAAGAAATTTAATTTAAAATGCTTTTTCTGGTGAAGTTGAGGGTAACCTCCTGGTACTTCATCCAGCCTGAGGAAGCGTGGGATTGGATAGAAGGCTGGAGGACAGCCTGTCAACCCCAACGTGCAGAGGTGAAGAGAAAAGACTGTGACGCCGAATGACTGGATGATCCTACCACACAGCCAGTGGAACACACTGATACTGTGGAAAAATAAAGAGGCTGAGCATTGCCCTAGAAGCTAGAGTAAAAAGAATAAGATGTTGTGGTTTGGGGACTGGAGAGACTCTGTGGGACATGTATGAAATGAAGCCCACTTGAGGCAGGAGGGCCAAATTGCCTCCCATACACAGTGATGTTATTAAGCTCTCTTATTAGTGAAACTCACCAGATGCTAACACACAACCACAACCACATCAAAGGGGTTTATATCACAGTAACCATTTGTAAGTTACCATTGGTGGAGCAAGCCAACCCTTAGCACAATTTATGGTAGAAAAGGGGCGACAGGTGCTCTGCAAGTTGGGGGGATGGGCAGTTCTAAGCCTATGAAGCAGGGTTGTAGGGTTAGGGGGTTGTACTGGGAAATATTTTTTGTTGATGCCTTTTACAGTATTTTGCTCAGATCAAATTTACTATTTAGAGGGGGGCAATTTGCTCCTGGGGGTGACATGAATGACGCTATAGATCCAGAACATGACAGACTGACTAGAGTTAAGGCTGTAAATCCCATAAGTCAGTTGAGATTGTTCTCTGACTCCTTGGGGCTGGTGGACCTATGGAGAGACCACAACTCCCCCCTACTTAGTGACTTCACACAGAGGCCTTTCCCGGCTCGATTACTTTTTTACACACATGATGGATGTAGGGAGATTCCACAGTGCGAGGCAGCTGGCGCATGGCATATCATACCATTCCCCAGTGTGTAGTTATGCAGACAGGGAACACAAAGGCATGACCTTGCCTCCCAGGATAGCTGCATGGCACTTCAAAGATAATAAACTTCAAGAAAAAATTAGAGAGGGGCGGAAACCTGTGGGAAGCATTTAAAGTCATACTGAGAGGCCACACACAATCAGTAATTGGGGGACTCAACAAAGATAAAACATTGGCATATGAAAGAATAGAGAGAGACATCGCGGAAGAGAAGGCAACAAAGACAACGGGCGCGGAACTGACCCCAGCCCAATGTCACCGACTACGGCTCAAAGAGCAAGGATTTAAGGTCCTGGCAAAACATGCTGCCAGGAAGCATGCGATGTCAGTACAAAGATGCCTTTATGACATGGGAGACAAGGCGGGCATATTGATAGTGTGGATAGAAAAAAGAGATAGGGGTTGAAATTGGGTGGCAGAAATACAGGATGAAGGGGAGAGGATGCTCACCTGAGGACATGAAATAGCAGAGGCCTTTGCCTCTTATTATGAACAAATGTATGCCTCCACAACTATCCATACCGTAGATGACTGTGCAGAATTCCTGGGACACCTCCATCCCCCTGTCCTTTTGATGATAGATAGAGATGAACTAGATCAGGACACAACTGTGGAAGAGGTTGCAACCAGGTAAGGCAATGGGACCTAATGGCCTACCAGTCAAGCTCTATAAGAGTGTAGCTAACATATTGGCCCCTCACATGCTGGCCATGTTTCAGGAGTCTGGAAAGGTTGTATCCCTCGCACCAGATGAAAGAGAGGTCATGATTGTAGTAGTACACAAAAAGGGCAAACCCCGGATGGCTTGTGGCTCCTACCAGCCGATATCATTAATAAACTTAGAGGCTAAAGTGATGGTGAAAATCCTGAGTAAAAGTCTCCAGTTGGTAATAACAAGCTTGATACATCCCAACCAGTCGAGCTTTACGCCGAATAGGAGCACCAAACTTAATTTTAGAAGACTATAAGGGTACGCCATGAAACAAAGGCACCAGACGTGGATGCAGCGATGGTATTGCAGTTGGACGGGAGCATGACCTTTGATAGTATAGAATGGCCATTCCTTTTTGTAGTACTCACTAAATTGGGATTCGGCCCTGGTTTCTGCGCATGGGTACGGTTACTATATCAAGAACCAAGGGCCAGACTTAGAGTAAATGCTCCTTCACCCTCCACAGAGGTACAAGTCAGGGATGCCCATTGTCCCCACTATTCTTTGCCTTGGTGATAGAACCATTGGCTGCCTGCATATGAGAAGCTCCTCTCATCTGGGAAATCTGGGAAAGGCACAGTAGGGAGGCCCGGATCTCCCTATATGCAGATGATATTTTGCTATATGTCACGAAGCCCAGTCACTCAATAGATAGGATACTACACAGACTACAGGCCTTCAACAATATTCAAGATACCAAATCAACTGGGACAGGTCTCGGACCTTTACGTTCACAGAAGGGAAACAAACTCTGCAACCCGGCTATGAGATTCCCTTGACCAAGGATGGGTTTATGTATTTGGGAATATATATGTTACACGGAGCCAGGAAGCATTTCCTAAGAAAACCTCTACCCACAATTAGATTGCCTCTGAGACAATGTATCACATTGGCGGACACTTCCAATATCCTTAATGGGCCGTGCTGCCCTATTTAAAATGATGACACTCCCACAATTGCTATATGTTCTTCAAAATACTCCATATGCAGTGCCCAAAGATTTCTTTAATAAAATCAACAGTGAGCTGCGTGCCGTCTTATGGGATGGGGGTATTTCACGTATTGCCCTTCATAAGCCTCAGAAAGGAGTTTTTGAGTGGGGGATTGGCAATCAGCAAGCATACTATTGGCATCCCAGTTAGCCACAGTGAACGGATAGGTATTTACAGACAGTGATGAAGCAGCATACAGGATAGATAGAACCGAAATGGGAGAAAGAGGTTACCCAGTAATCATGTATACTAGGAAAGGAGAGACTGGTTATCCCCCCAGACACTAGCTGCGGTTCGAGCCTGGAGAGTGGTAACAAAGTTATTAGGATTGGAGAACACACCAACGAATATAACCCCACTTTGGGACAGTGACCAATTGGGTGAGCTGTGTAAACTAGGGTGTTTTAATAGATGGGATCTCATTGGCATAGAGCGACTGGGAGATGTGTGGAGGAATGGGAGGATTATCTCCTTTCAAGAACTCCGTATTGAGTTTGATATGGAATACTCAGAGAGATAACAATATATTCAGCTACGACATGCACTCTGACGATACATAAAGGAAGTTTAGACACTCACAGAGGCGTCCCCGTTAGAAGACAAATTGTTGCTGGAACCACTCCAAGGCAAGGCAGTATCGGTGATCTATAAAACATTATTGAATAATACACCAGATCCTTTGCACATTCTTTGGGAGGCCTTGGAAGGAGACATAGGCCCCATAGATGAGAAGACTGGCAAGAGGCCCTTCAGAACACCGTGAGGTGGCGATCCAAGCCCAGTTTCACCTCATACAACTCAGACTCCTACATAGGTCATACTATTCCAGATCCCTCCTATATGGCATTGGTGACTCTAATCTATGCAGCATGGGATGTGGTCAGTTGGGGGCTTTCTTTAACACCATATGGAGCTGCCCAGCCATTCAGGGCTTCTGGTCTCAGGTAGTAACAGAGATGACCCAAGCAACGGGCCTAGATGTGCCACTAGAAGCAAGGTAGCTTATCCTGAATATTACTGTGAAGGAAAAATGGCCCAGACATGAAACAACTTGGCTGAGAATAGTGGCGGGGATGGCCAAGAGAGATATAGCTAAAGTATGTGGGGCAAGTAAACCTCCATCGGCCAGAGACTGGAAACGTAACATAGACTGGTGTTAACGGGCAAACAGGAGATTTACAAAAGCAGGGGCAGTACTAAGAAATATGATAAAGTCTGGGCCCACTGGCTCAACAATAGAGGCTACTAGGCTGGTGCCTGATAGGGGGCAAAGGCATAGAAAGCACTGAAGCTTTGATTGGCAATGATAGTCCTATTGGCAGAGGGTTAATCCTGGATGGAATACTGAATAATGATTGCACTACCTGACCGATATGTCGAATTGAAACACTGTATTATTTTGATCAAACAGCAAATTGTGATCCATATATTGATGACGACTAGATTTGTATTTTGAGCATTTAAATAATTTAATAAAAAGAGTTAAAAAAATAAAAAGGAAGAATCATGTCAAGAAATGGTTCAAATAGTCATGTATAGTGAGCATTTTAGGGCAGTTTTAAGATAGTTATACACAAACATATGTCTAAAGGTGATTTTTTGTGATTAAAGTCTGGAGTCCACATATGCCTAAGCAATAAAAGAGGAGAGTACAGAAAAGGTTTTCCATAATGCCCATGACAAATGTACCAGAAAACACACAAAGGTGATTTAGTATGGGCTTAAAATGAAAGTGAAGATCAAATTTGGATTTACATTAACTAATTTCCAACCAGGGATGGCTTACGGGCTGGTACTGTCCTGTGCAACAATCTTTTTTTTTTGGTGACCCTCCCCAATGGCCTAATTCTCCATGAATCATGCAATTGTAAATCAGTCTATAGGTATGCTAAATTAAACAATGAGTAGGTCAAGGTTTAGGCATCACATCACGTCCATACTAGTAGGGAGTTCATTTTAAGAGTGTTTGGTCAGAAGAAGTGAAAACTCAAGATTTGAAAAATACCAAGCAGTTTGGGGTTGTCTTAATTAATAAGAATATTTCTACCAACACAAACCCTTTTTAGCAACATTAGGATAATGAAGGACTTGGGAAGAACATATTGTACTAAAACATGTTGTTTGATACAAAAACAACAAGGTGATGGACAGAATGCTTCAATTTATCTCAGTCACTGGAAATCATGCAGGGCTGCATCCTAATCCATTGTTTTTTGCCCACCATGCCACCTCAGTTTAGGCACAGCCATATGCAAATCAGTCTTGACCCTGCTCCTCATGGTAACAGTCCAGCCCGAACTGCCAGTCCAGGTCCTCCCTCAAACATAACACAAACAACCTAGGACTGCTTTTGCCCCACGTAAGGCTCCTCAGTCAGGTATACCTTGGTTCCAGTGGCACAGTGAGCCCTGGACCCACATCTGGGCATAACTGGTGCATTTAGGGTGGCAAATGCAAAAACAAGGTGGTGAATGGAATGCTTGGGATAATTTCAGCCACTGGCAAACTTTCAGGGTCGCATACCAATCCATCTTTTTTTGCCCACTATTGCATCTCATTTTGAACTCAGCCATATGCAAATGACTCTTGACCCTGGTACTCATGGGAACAGTCCATCCTGAACTGCCAGGCCAGGCCCTCCCTGAACATGGACACAAACAACCTAGGACTGGTTTCACCCTAAGTAGGGCTCCTATGCCAGGTAGAGATTCGTACAAGTGGCACAGTGAGACCGGGACCCACGTCTGGGCATAACCAGCACACTTAGGGTGGCAGTTGCAAATACTTCAAGGTGATGGATATCACGTTTGAATTGATCTCAGCCCGAGCAATTGTCAGTGGCTGAGACTAATTCAAGCACTCTAGAGTGTAGTGTATTTAAAAAGATTGGACATGTACTTTTAAGTTTTACGTATCCTAGTACTGAAAAAATATTTTTCCCTATTGCAAAGCATGCAACTCACATACAATAAAAGTTGGTGAACTTATTACATTTAATAAGTGTTACCTTTTGATAGGAAATAGGTAAACCTTTCTTGTTTGATATCTGAGAAATTGTAATTAAATATACACTTTTAAGGTAATGTAGGATTTTAAGTTACAATTTTTCAAAACGCCCTTTTGCAAAGTTGGCATTTTCGTGCCTAACTATTTAGTGCCTGCAGCTTGTTCCTGGGTGACATTAAGTGGTGTAGGTGGCAGGAAAATTGTATTTCTTCCTCGCAGAGAGCCACATAATGGAGGGTGTAAGTCTGCCTGTAGGAAGGTAGCCTCTTTCTAGCCTTGTTGCCCTCACGTTTGGCCTGTTTGTGACTAAATGTCAGGGTGTTTTAACTGTCTCACTGATATCCTGCTAGCCAGGGCCCCAGTTGTCATAGTGGAAACCCTATGTTGTCCGTGTGTTTGATATGTGTCACTGGGATCCTGCTAGCCAGGACCCCAGTGCTCATAAGTTTGTGACCTATATGTGCTCCCTGTGTGGTGCCTAACTGTATCACTGAGGCTCTGCTAACCAAAACCTCAGTGTTTATGCTCTCTCTGCTTTTAAAATTGTCACTGCAGGCTAGTGACTAATTTTGCCAATTCTGATTGGCACACTGGAACACCTTTAAAATACCCTAGTATATGGTACCTAGGTACCCAGGGTGTTGGGGTTCCAGGCTGCAGCATTTCTTTTGCCACCCATTGGGAGCTCAGACAATTCTTACGCATTACTGCCACTGCGGCCTTAGTAAAATAATGTCCACGTTATTACACAGCCATTTTACAATGCACTTAAGTAACTTATAGGTCACCTATATGTCTAACCCTCACTTAGTGAAGGTTAGGTGCAAAGTTACTTAGTGTGAGGGCACCCTGGCACTAGCCAAGGTGCCCCCACATTGTTCAGGGCAAATTCCCCAGACTTTGTGAGTGCGGGGACACCATTACACGCATGAACTACATATAGGTCAATACCTATATGTAGCATCACAATGGTAACTCCGAACATGGCCATGTAACATGTCTAGGATCATGGAATTGTCACCCCAATACCATTCTGGTATTGGGGTGACAATTCCATGCATCCTCAGGGCTCCAGAATAGAGCCCGGGCACTGCCAAACTAACTCTCCCGGGTTTTCTCTGGAGCTACCGCTGCTGCCAATCCTCAGACAGGTTTCTGCCCCCTGGGGCCTGGGCAGCCCAGGTGGTTCGCATTCCACTTTTGGAGTATATGGTTTGTGTTGCCCCTAGACCTATTGTCTCCTATTGCATTCTATTGTGTTCTATAGTGTTTGCACTACTTTTCTAACTGTTCACTTACCTGATTTTGGTTTGTGTGTATATTTTGTGTATATTACTTACCTCCTAAGGGAGTATATCCTCTGAGATACTTTTGGCATATTGTCACTAAAATAAAGTACCTTTATTTTTGGTAACTCTGAGTATTGTGTTTTCTTGAGATTAAGGGCCAGATGTAGGAAACAGTTTGCGAGTCGCAAACGGCAAAAATTGCCGTTTGCGAGTCGCAAACCGGAGTTTCCTATGCAGAAATGCATTTTGCGAGTCGGAACCGACTCGCAAAATGCATTTCCGACTCGCAAATAGGAAGGGGTGTTCCCTTCCTATTTGCGACTCGCAGTGGAATGCAATTCCATTTGCGACCGCGTACGTGGTCGCAAATGGAGTCGCAGTTACCATCCACTTGAAGTGGATGATAACCCACTCGCAAATTGGAAGGGGTCCCCATGGGACCCCTTCCCCTTTGTGAATGGACCCCAAAATATTTTTTCAGGGCAGGTAGTGGTCCAAGGGATTTCGGATTTTTTTTTTTAACGGGCTATACTTAAAAAAAAAAAACTGCTTTATTGACAAGCAGTCACGGACATGGAGGTCTGCTGACTACATGTTAGTGAGTGCCCATAGTCGCCATGGGGCCGCATGTTGCGACCCACCTCATTAGTATTAATGAGGTGGGTCTTTGCGACCCCATACTGACTCGCAGACGGTGTCTGAGACACAGGGGGTGATTCTAACCCTGGCGGTCGGCGATAAAGCGGCGGCCAACCCGCCAACAGGCCGGCGGTCGAAAAAATGGAATTCTGACCCTGGCGGGAACCGCCAACACAGCCCGCCACATTAACACTCCGACCGCCGCGGGGGTGCAGACAAACAGCGTGGCGGTCACCGCCAACAGGCAGGCGGCAGACAATGTACCGCCCACACTATCACAACTCACCAATCCGCCACCTTTTCCGGGGCGGGAGCCCCGCCGATAAAAACACGGCGGAAACAGACTACGAACGGGAAAACGCGCACCAAAACACACTCCACGAGGAAGGAGGCCAGCATGGAACCCGAATTAAACATCCTACCTGCTCTCGTCTACCTTCTCATCTACCACGAGTACGAACTCCGGCGCAGACGACAACGGTGAGTACTGCACCTACGACACACGGGAGGGGGAGGAGGGAAGCTTACGGCACACACATATGCGACCCCCCCCCAAACTATGTACACACTAATGCAGAGCAACAATGCACAGTGACACCACCCAAACCCCCCTTAAGAATGCAAAGACAGAAATAATTTGGGATGAAATTTTTTATAAAAAATAGACTCTGATATGGAGCGATCAACTATGCAAAATATCCATAACAAAATGATACTATGTACACTGCCATGGAGAACCAATGCAATTAGTCCTGTACATGAAAGTTAAATGGAACAGTCCGTGGGCTACAGTGTAGCGACACAATGGCAAAGCCCACACAGGAGACCTGAGTCCTTTGGAGAGAACACTGCAGGGGCATCTGATGAAAAAATTACAGGCACCTCAGGGGGAAGGGAAGGGGGAGGCACCACAGCCACATGAGTCCACGACGCCAGATCCACGAAGGGGCCACCATGCCCATTGATGTATCCTGGGGAGTGCAAAGCCACAGTCTCTCAAGTCCCTACAGTGGGTGGGTTGCCCACTGCTTCATCCTGGGAAGTGCAAAGCCACAGTCTCTCAAGTCTCTACAGTGGGTGGGTTGCCCACTTCACCATCCTGGGGAGTGCAAAGCCACAGTCTCTCAAGTCTCTACAGTGGGTGGGTTGCCCACTTCACCATCCTGGGGAGTGCAAAGCCACAGTCTCTCAAGTCTCTACAGTGGGTGGCTTGCCCACTTCACCATCCTGGGGAGTGCAAAGCCACAGTCTCTCAAGTCTCTACAGTGGGTGGGTTGCCCACTTCACCATCCTGGGGAGTGCAAAGCCACAGTCTCTCAAGTCTCTACAGTGGGTGGCTTGCCCACTTCACCATCCTGGGGAGTGCAAAGCCACAGTCCATCTGGTGGATGACAGTGTCCACTGCTCAAGGAGGAGGCATGGTGGGCACAGTGAACCATAAACAGTACTTGAGAGGAAGGGCCCAGCGGAGCGGTGCTTGAGACGGCGGGGCCCAGCGGAGCGGTGCTTGAGACGGCGGGGCCCAGCGGAGCGGTGCTTGAGACGGCGGGGCCCAGCGGAGCGGTGCTTGAGACGGCGGGGCCCAGCGGAGCGGTGCATGAGACGGCGGGGCCCAGCGGAGCGGTGCTTGACAGGAAGGGCCCAGCGGAGCGGTGCTTGAGACGGCGGGGCCCAGCGGAGCGGTGCTTGAGAGGAAGGGCCCAGCGGAGCGGTGCTTGAGACGGCGGGGCCCAGCGGAGCGGTGCTTGAGACGGCGGGGCCCAGCGGAGCGGTGCATGAGACGGCGGGGCCCAGCGGAGCGGTGCTTGACAGGAAGGGCCCAGCGGAGCGGTGCTTGAGACGGCGGGGCCCAGCGGAGCGGTGCTTGAGAGGAAGGGCCCAGCGGAGTGGTGCTTGAGACGGCGGGGCCCAGCGGAGCGGTGCTTGAGAGGAAGGGCCCAGCGGAGCAGTGCTTGAGACGGCGGGGCCCAGCGGAGCGGTGCTTGAGACGGCGGGCCCAGCGGAGCGGTGCTTGAGAGGAAGGGCCCAGCGGAGCGGTGCTTGAGACGGCGGGGCCCAGCGGAGTGGTGCTTGAGACGGCGGGGCCCAGCGGAGCGGTGCTTGAGAGGAAGGGCCCAGCGGAGCGGTGCTTGAGACGGCGGGGCCCAGCGGAGCGGTGCTCTTCTGCATGGCGGGGCCCTGGTCAGCGGTGCTCTTCTCAACGGCGGGCCCTGTTCAGCGGTGCTCTTCTCCACGGCGGGCCCTGTTCAGCGGTGCTCTTCTGCACGGCGGGCCCCTGTTCAGCGGTGCTCTTCTCCACGGCGGGCCCTGTTCAGCGGTGCTCTTCTGCACGGTGGGGCCCTGTTCAGCGGTGCTCTTCTCCACGGCGGGCCCTGTTCAGCGGTGCCTATCTTCACGGCGGGGCCCTGTTCAGCGGTGCTCTTCTCCACGGCGGGGCCCTGTTCAGCGGTGCTCTTCTGCACAGCGGGCCCCTGTTCAGCGGTGCTCTTCTCCACGGCAGGCCCTGTTCAGCGGTGCTCTTCTGCACGCGTGGCCCTGTTCTGCGGTGCCTATCTTCACGAGGGCCCTGTTCAGCGGTGCTCTTCTCCACGGCGGGCCCTGTTCAGCGGTGCACATCCAGTAGGTCAAGGGAGCCAGACCTGGCCTGGACTCCCTGCTCAGTCGCCCTCCGACCGTGATGCTTCTGGACCCTTCGGGGACGGAGTCCTGGGCCCTTTGGTGTCCTCCTTTCCAGCTGGGATGTGGCATGTGGGGCCCACCTGCTCCGCGCTCCTGCTGCCTGACTTCTCCGCCCTGCTGCCCTTACGCTCCTTAGATGGGGCTCTCGGGCCCTTGCCTCCCCTAGATGATGTGGCTGGTGAAGTGGGCAAAGTTTGCTCCTTGGGGGCAGCCGTGTCAGTCCTCGCACGGCGGCCCTTGTGTTTCCTGGTCCTCTTGCCGGGGGGGGGGGCTGGATGTGTCCTTGCTGCTGATTGAGGTGTCACTGCTGGCAAAGGGTGGACTCCAGAACCCATGCACAACAGTGACACCCGAAGCTGGGCTGGTGGTGGCTGTGGTGCTCTTGGGACTCTTTGCAGATGGAGGGGGTAGGTCATCGGAGGGAAAGAGGTCAAGATTAGCCAGGAAAAGTTTTTTAGGGCCAAGGTAAAGGGTAGGAGAAGTGGTGATGGGAGTGGAGGAAGAGGATGTGGTTGTAGGAGAGTCAGGTGTGCTGTCATTGGGTGAAGGTGCTGGTGCTGTAGGCTGTCGTGAGGTGGATGGCTGTTGGGTGGGTGGCTGCCTGCGTTTGTGTGTCTTGGAAGAGGGGGTGACAGACACAGTGGGAGAGGACACAGGGGACATGTAAATGGCAGTGGGGGTGGTGACTGCACGCGTGCGGACTGTACAGGAGGGTGTGGTGGTGATGGAAGCACTGGCTGATGTTGGTGTGCATGCAGGTGTGAATGTAGACGTCACAGGGAGGGAGGAGGGAGACGAGGAGGAGGGGGACACAGGGGTGGCAGTGACTGTTGGAATGTCTGCATCTGGGTGTTGCTTGGGTGAGTGTTTGTGGGATCTGTGGTGCTTGTGTCTGGATGAGCTGCCCTTGGGTGTTGAGGTGTGTGCAGGCTGGTCAGATGGTGTGGATGGGATAGGCTGAGGAACAGGAGACAGAGACAGGCTGGAGGCAGTCAGAAGAGGGAGGCTGGAAACAGGGACAATGGCTGCCGTCAGTGCTGAGGCCAGAGCAGTGAACGATCGTTGATGGGCAGCCTGACCCGAATGAATGCCCTCCAGGTAGGCATTGCTCCGATGCACCTCCCTTTCTTCCCCCTGGATGGCATTCAAAAGGGTAGTCTGCCCAACAATGAGCGTCCTCACAAGGTCAATGAGCTCCGCACTGAGGGCAGCAGGGGTGACAGGGGAAGGGGCTGAGGTGCCTGGGGCGAAGGAGACGCCCGCCTTCCTGGGCGAGCGGGCACGGAGCGTAGGCTGAGGGGCTGCAGGGAGGGCGGGGCTGGTGCGCTGGGTGGCGGCTGTACCTGTAGAGGCGGGGGTCCCGGATGTTTCCGCCACCGCTAGGGAGCACCCATCCGAGGACGTGTCTGTGTCGCTGCTCTCACCACCGGTCCCCGTTGTGGTGCTCCCCTCGCCCTCCGGATCACTGGTGCCCTCGGTGTCTGTTCCTGGGCCCACCGGGGCCTTGTGACTTGCAGCTCCCTCGTGCTCCGATGCCAAATCTCCTCCGCCTGATGATGCTAATGCACACATGCACAAGAAGATGAAGAAGAAGGGTGGGGGGAGAAAAAAGAAGACCAGGTTGAGTGCATGCAATGTCAACACCGTTGGCGGAGAGGACAGACACAGGAGCCTCATGCACTAAGCCGCGCATTCGGGGTACACTACTCAGTACTTCTGACTAAGACAACAGGTCAAGAGAGGACAAACGCGCAGATGTGTGAGGCTGGACCATCAATAGCTGTACTTGTCACCCTACAGAGGTGGGGGCCGGGAGCACAGGGCCATGCCTAAGGGAGAGGACTACACTGCAGAAAGCGCCCTGGCCTAATGTCACCCACAACCCTCCTCCCCCACCCAGACGCCTCCACTGCGCAGAAAGATAGCAGAATGTGCTGATACTCACCCCCTTGTGTCTGCTGTGATGCTCTCAAGCGCCCATCCAAATCAGGGTAGGCCACCGCCAGGATCCGGGACATCAGGGGGGTCATGGTACGACTGGCACCCCTCCTAGGTTGGGAGGCCATCCCCAGCAGTGACTCGGCGGTCTTCCTGGTTCCGCGGCGGATGTCCTCCCACCTCTTGCGGCAGTGGGTGCCCCGTCTGACGTGGACCCCCAGGGCTCGGACTTCCTTGACGATGGCACGCCAAATCTCGACTTTCTGATGGGTGCTGACCTATGTGACATGTACAGGGTGGGAAGGAAACATTCATCAACTTACTGCATGTTAGATGTGATTGGCCCCCCCTCCCCAACCTTGCCATATGGCACATGCTCTCATCTGTCGTGCGTTGCACTCCTCATTCGCCCCCCACCCCACCAACTTACATCCACCCCACTCCACACAGGCATCGCCCATTCCATGTGCACCCGGTGTACTTACCTGTTGGTCTGGAGGACCGTAGAGTAACGCATACTGGGGGAGGACCCCATCCACGAGCTTCTCCAACTCTTCAGACGTGAAGGCAGGGGCCCTTTCCCCAGTCGCAGCAGCCATTGTCACTTCCAGACCGAGGTCACAGCAGCACTTGCAGTATAGGTCCTCTCCTGTGGATGATCAGATGTCGAGTGATTAGGCAGATAGAAAATGGCGGTCACGCCCGCGGCGGTGCGTACCGCTACCGCCGGCGCACCTCGTCATTGGCTCCTGAAACCCATAGGCTTCAATGTTAACCAATGCGGCTCCGTGTAGCGGTCTTCGACCGCCTACCGCCACGGTGTGCTCCGCCAGCGCATTGACCTCACATCCCATTGTCCCACTTCACAGGTCAGGCAGCCGCCATTTCAAGGGCCCACATGGCATAATTTCTACTGCGACACACAGGCCTAGGCCTTGCATTGCCACACATACACGCCTTTCAAAACATAGATAACCGTGTGCTATGCAAGCTGTGGTGAACGTACCAGTGATTGGCTTGACTCTGTGCTCCATGTCGTCATTCCTAGGCACCGTCCGCTGGGACTTGCGAGGAGAAGGATGAATCCTCTCGTGTACCGACCGCTGGTGGACCTGTCGACAATGGAAGAACGCCACATCATACTACGATACCGACTTGACCGTGCCACTATCCATGAACTGTGTGCCCAGCTGGAGCCAGCCCTGATGTCCCCCATCCGCCAACCCACAGGAATTCCCCCTCTGGTGCAGGTTCTGTCAGTCCTCCATTTTCTTGCAAGTGGCTCATTCCAGACAACAGTGGCCATGTCATCTGGAATGTCTCAGCCTATGTTTTCCAAAGTTTTGTCTAGAGTGTTGTCTGCCCTGACGAAACACATGCGGAGTTACATTATATTCCCTGAGGAGGTTGATTTGGCCACTGTGAAGGGTGATTTTTATGCCCTTGGACATATTCCCAACATCATTGGTGCCATTGATGGGACCCATGTAGCCTTAGTCCCCCCAAAAGACGATGAGCAGGTGTACAGAAACAGGAAAAGTTACCATTCTATGAACGTCCAGGTGGTCTGTTTGGCTGACCAGTACATCTCCCATGTGAATGCCATGTCCCCTGGGTCAGTGCATGACGTGTATGTGATGCGTAATAGCAGCATCCCTTATGTGATGGAACAGCTACAGAGACACCGTGTGTGGCTAATAGGTGACTCTGGTTACCCCAACCTGCCTTGGCTATTGACCCCAGTGAGGAATCCCCGGACCAGGGCTGAGGAACGGTACAATGAGGCCCATGGGCGAACTAGGAGGATCATAGAAAGGACCTTTGGGCTCCTGAAGGCCAGATTTAGGTGCCTGCATATGACAGGGGGATCCCTGATGTACTCACCAAAGAAGGTGTGCCAGATCATCGTGGCCTGCTGTATGCTTCACAATCTGGCATTGCGACGTCAGGTGCCTTTCCTGCAGGAGGATGGTCCAGATGGTGGTGTTGAAGCAGCTGTGGAGCCTGCGGAGAGTGAAGAGGAGGAAGACTCAGAGGACGACACAGACAACAGGGACAGAGTTATCCAACAGTATTTTCAGTAGCACACAGGTAAGAATCACCCACGCCATTTTACTTTTCCTGCAAGCCTCCTGCTTCTCAACTTTGTCTATGACCCCCCAGTTCTTTTGAACTGATGTTTGATTTTCCCTTCCCTTTTCAGTGCTGTATGACCCACTCCGTGACTACTGCTTGGTTAGCCCATGGACTAATGCTTATTGATCTCGGTATGTGTTCAGCACAAAGTTAACAGAACATAATTGATCGGTAATGTGTTACACATTTGTTAATAATACAGCCTGACTCCTGTTTGATTTCAGTGCATTGAGTGATTTATTTTTTGTGCTAGATAATGGTACATGATATAAACACGGTGATGGGTGGGGGTGGAGTAATGGCCATGGCAGAGTCCAGTTCTCAGTCTCACAGGTGCATTGTCCATATGCCTGTGGAAGGATGGTGCAGGGGCAGTTCAAGGTTGGACAGGGTGGCAATGTGGGACAGTGGGATGACTTCAGGGGGTGTCTCATGCTGGCGGGGGTCTTGACATCCTACTCTGTCGATTTTCTTGATCTCAGGCTCCTCTTGCGGGGTGGTTGTTCTTCAGCAGGAGGTGGGGTTCTGGTGGCCTGTCGTTGTGGTGGGGCCTCCTGTCCACTAGCGCCGGCGGAGGTGGTAGGCTGTTCCTGGCTAGTGACAGGGGCCCTGTGTGGTGCCACATGGTCCCGCAACGTGTCTTCTATCCGGTTGAGGGCCTGGACTATGCTCCCCATAGCGGTAGAGATGTTGGTGAGTTGATTGCTGAACCCCATGTAGCGTTCCTCCTGCTGTGCCTGGATCTCCTGGAACCTGCCCAGTACCGTCGCCATCGTCTCTTGGGAGTGGTGGTAGGCTGCCATGATGGTGGTGAGGGCCTCTTGGAGAGTGGGTTCCTTGGGCCTCTCCTCCCCCCCCTGTCGCACAGCAGCCCTCCAAGTTGCCCTGTTTCCCTGGGCCTCTGTCCCCTGGACGGTGTGCCCACTACCACTGCCCCCAGGTCCCTGTTGTTGTTGGGGTGGTGGGTAAGCCTGGGTGCCCTGTAGTGGCAGACACACCGCTGATTGACCTGTCCTAGAGACAGAGGCATGGGCCCGCTGGGTGGGAGCTGTGCTGTTGGTCCCAGAGGGGGTTGGGTCTGCTGTGGCCTGTGTGTGGGGAACCGACTGTCCAGAGGTCCCCGATGGTCCGGGCTGGTCATCAGGTTCCAGGTCGACTGAGCTGCTGTCATCACTGGGGGCCTCTTCCGGGGGGGGGGGTGGACATTTCTGGACCCTCCTGGCCGGTGTGTTGGCGTTCGGGTCCTGCATGGGGTAAGAGAGTATGGTTATTGTTTCTGTGTGTGCTATTGCGTCCCATTGATTGGTGCCCTTGTCCCCCAGTGCTGCCATTCCCTTGGGGGAGGTGTTGTGGGGGTGTTTTGGGGGGGGGGGGTATGTGCAGTGGTCATGCTTGGGTGATGGGTGTCCATAGTTTGTGGTGGCATGCAGGGGTTGGTGTTGGGTGGGTTGTGCTGGAGAGACATTCTCAGGGAGGATGTGTGATGGGGGGTTGGGGGTGAGGGTGGTGGTGGGGGTTAGCATGCTGGGGGGGGTGAAGTAGTTGAGATTGTACTTACCAGAGTCCATTCCTCCGTGTACTCCAACGAGGCCATCAGGATGCAGGATGTTTAGTACCTCTTGCTCCCATGCTGTGAATTCGGGTGGAGTGGGTGGGGGTCCCCCGCCAGTCTTCTGCACTGCGATGTTGTGTCGCGAGACCATCGAGCGCACCTTTCCCCTTAAGTCGTTCCAGCGTTTGCGGATGTCGTCTCGATTTCTGGGATGCTGTCCCACCGCGTTGACCCTGTCCACGATCCGCTGCCATAGCTCCGCCTTCCTGGCTATAGTGGTGTGCTGCACCTGTGAGCCGAAGAGCTGGGGTTCAACTCTTATGATTTCCTCCACCATGACCCGGAGTTCTTGGTCCGAAAAGCGTGGGTGCCTTTGGGGTGCCATGGGGTGGTGTGGATGAGGTGTGGGGTGGTGTATATGGTGATGAGTGTGTTGGTGTGTGGTGCTTTGTGCTTCTATGTGGTGTGTGTGATGGTGTAGTGTGCCTTTGTGTGATGTAGCTCTCTATTCTGTGATGTGTCTCTCTCTCCTTCGTCTCTGATCTTCGGTCATAGGGGTTTGTGGGTGATGTGGGTGTGTGTTTTATAGTTGTATGGATGTGTGGGAGTGTTGTTGGTATGTGTGTCAGGTGTGTGTATTTCAAATTGCCCAATGTGGCAGTGTTTTGTATGTGTGTGTGTATTTTGAGCGCGGCGATGTGTACCGCCAATGGAATACCGCGGTTGAAAGACCGCCGCGTGGATTGGTGGGTCAGAATGGCATGGGCGTGTTTGTGTTGGCGTGACGGTGGAGGTTTGGTCATCTCCAGTTTTCCGCGGCCCGCTGATGAGGCGGCCTTCCTTGGATGTCGGGTTTTTGGCGGATTCACAGTTGGTGGTCAGAATGACCGTGGCGGTTTACCGCGGCCGCGGCGGTAGTATGGCGGAGTTCTGACCGGCGGTATGGGCCTTTTACCACCAAGGTCAGAATGACCCCCACAGTTCTGCATATGGTTTTGCGACTCGGAAATTGCGAGTCGTTCGGAGTCCCAATTTCCGAGTCGCAAAACCAAGTTTTGCTACATCTGGCCCATAGTGCTAAGTGATATAAGTGGTATAGTTGGAGCTTTGCATGTCTCCTAGTTCAGCCTAAGCTGCTCTGCTATAGCTACCTTTATCAGCCTAAGCTGCTTGAACACCTCTAATCTACTAATAAGGGATAACTAGACATGGCACAAGGTGTAAGTACCACAAGGTACCCACTATAAGCCAGGCCAGTCTCCTACACTGCCTGGATAAACAATCAACTGGCAGGATGAAGGTGTGGACCTGGGCACAGACCCACTTGCAAATGAATAAGCTATGCTCTGTCTCAGCACAAAAGGTTTGTCACCGCTGCATCGTCTATGCAACCAACTTAGAGTCAGGGCAGAGAAGACAGGAAACATCAAGAACATCAAAGAGAATTCTCTGGAAACTTTCCCTACTTCTAAGTGGGCACAAGGTACAAATATTGGACTCTCAGAGCCAACTCTTCAGTACACCTCTGGACCTATGAAAGACAGATGGACTGATGTGCTGCCCTGCCAGAAGGAATGCTACTCTGTTGCCCTTCTGCCTTAGTGATAGAACTAGGCCTGTATTTCAAACCCAAGAGCACCAGAGTGACTCTAAGTGCTAGTTGGCTGGCCACCTGATAAGAGACACAAAAGGCTCTGACCAACTAGAGGCTAGCACCTGGACTCTGCCTCTTGTGAGTTGGTGCCACCCCAGCGCACAACCCTTAAAAGTGGGCCTTAATGTGCTCTACCAACCCATCTGTGGTCTTGTAAACAGAATCAATGCAGACAGAACCATTTCCTTGCAGCCGCTTCAGAACCTCCACAGTGCAACACATCCAGAACACCAGACTTCGCACAGCAGCCCATAGTCTCCTTGGAACTGACACTGCACAATGCTTCCTTGATGCAGGCCTTCACATCAACTGCATCCTTGACACTGATGGGTGGATGTAATGCTAGCTGCAATTTACTCACAGATCCATCTTTACCACTGACTCCATTTTGTGCTTAGCTTAGCCTCAAACAGTGTCATATTGGTGATACAGGTATTTTTCCATGCACCACTTATGCAACATGTTTTTCACTCCTCACTCTCTCTTTCTCACCAGGGCAGGTACATAACACACAGGAGTGAGTGAGAGATAAAGATGTACCTGAGAATGTTTATTGTATGACAGGGAACAGTTTGGTCTTTGGGATGGGGCCAATCTCTAAGCATGCTCTTTCAACACGGACTGGCTACAGCCAGTGTTTGAACAACAACTTACAGTATGGGAGGGGAGAGTTTCTAGAATTCTCCCCTCCAGCTTGTTTAAGGTACTTAAGAGGGAAGTTTGACGAGAGGGGAGAGACTGAACTCATTCCAGGGAATATCTTTGCCCAGATTCCCATTGTGGGTGGGTCCCTCTTTTCGCAGTCACCTGTGTTCATGACTTGAAGCTGGCAAAGAGATTATATCACTGTCAAGCTCCATGGTGATGCATTTTTAATTCTTATTTTTAGCTTTGCGTTGTGCATGAATATATTATCACTATATATGTATATGTTATCCATGATTGAAGTAGTGTATTTTCTTTGTTTGTTTCTATGATCATTATTATTCTACTGATGTGATTATTTTCAGAAGTGTACTAGTGTTGCTGTATTTGACCTAAATGTTTTCTCTGTACGAACCTTGAGAAGTGGCATAATAAATTAATTAGGCTAAGACTGAGTGCTGCAATGTTGGCATTCCCTTAATGTTATCTTTTCTCTGTCTGAAGAATAGCAAAACACTTGCACATTTACAGCATCCTACCAGATGATGGAAATGGCAGTTCCTGGTGTATAAAGTCACCTAATGGAGTGCTGAATGTTCTCTCCTGAAAGAAAGTAAGTATTATCTGGTAGTTTGTTCACAATTTAAACCAATCCATTTAATAAATTGTTGTATGATGGTTACTGAAAGTAAGAGAGCTTATGTCTTCTCAAGGATGTAATGTGGCATATCTAGTATCTATACCCATAGTCATCCAACATTCATCCCACTCTCTGGATTGGATGTTTAAGGAGTCCCATACTCTGCTCTCTGTGGAGACCTTGACTCTCTGCCTTGGCCCAGCACAGGATTTCTGATCCACATGATTACACTAAAGGCACCGTTGGTGCCCTGCATCAGAATGTAATTGCCCTTTTTCTGGGAGAATGACTAGGTCAAGGAAATGGACTGCAGCCTTTTATGTTTTTAGGAGCCCATTAATCCCCACAACACAAGATTCAAAGAGCACTTGAGGGGTATGCTGGTAAGGCAAAGTTCAAAAGACATGGTATCAATAAAGTGAAAGGGATGGGCAATGACACATCATATGGTAATTGTCCACCAATGCCAATGAACAGTGTCTAGAAGAGACTGATGCTACTGGGGGCATTCTATTGATCCTAGCAGGGTAGAGATAGAATGGGTTTAGTATACAGAACTGAGTTAATTTGAACAAGGCATTAAGTGAGTCTGTATATGAATAGGACAGTGCCTCGCTCATTCCTGTTCACATATTATTCTGTTAAATTTGGTCTGAAGTGATGGTTGGAAGCACTGTAATTTATAGAGTCAGCTCACACAATGTGTACTGGTCCCCGTCATGTACAGTGTGTGTTGATTGGTGGGTGTTAGGCTGTGTGTCTATAATTGTCCACTTTGTTGGTGTTATATGTGAGATTAAATATATCAAAAATGTTCCCCCATGGAGTGCATAACAATCTTGTAGTACCTGGAATTGTTTTCCTATATTGAGATTACTTTAATAACATCAAAGGGGGAATGTCCCAGGCATATGTTATTATTAAATTATCAAATGCACAATGCACAGGACAACAAGACACCATTATACATGAACAATACATTTTCACACACAAGCAAAATCACATCATCCCTGTTGGATTCCCCGTCATGAAATCCATCTCAACCCCAGCACACAGTTATGTGATCAGGCAGGCTCTGCAGCCCAGGCCTAAAGGCTAATGATGGACAGGTCACAGGTGGAGTAGCACTTAGCTGACAGCCAAATACACATGCTTAGATCAGATCCAGCAGATAGGCAGCAACATTACAATGGTCCCTGGAGATTGGCCCCAGTAAACCACAAATGGCCAGAGAGACCATGCATTTCCAAAACATCATGAGGTTAGATGCCACATGTAGTTAGGTACACTTAGCCAATCAGGACACACACACACACACATGCAGGGACCACACGCCCCTCAGACTGGACATCAGGACAGGTACTCGCTGGCCCACATAGGCCCTCATTACAACCCTGGCGGTTGGTGTTAAAGCAGCGGTAATACCACCAACAGGCCGGCGGGAAAACAAATGGAATCACGACCACGGCGGAAACACGCCAACACAGACAGCCACTTTAACACTTCGACCGCCACGGTGGTAGCAACAAACACCACGGCGGTAACCACCAACAGACAGATGGAAGTCAATGTACTGCCTACCACATTACAACCCGCCCATCTGCGGAAACAGTACACAGAATGGAAACCACTCAACACTCAACGAAGAACTAGGACGCCATGGAGCCCGAACTACAGGTGTTACCGATGTTGGTGTATCTTCTCATCTATCAGGAGTACGAACGGTGGCGGCGACGACCACAGTGAGTACTGCACCTAGCACACAGGGGGAGGGGGAGGGGAAGGAAAACACGCAACACCCCTACCTCCACCCTCACCCCCAACACCATACACACACATACATGCATCAACATAACATATACACCCGGTAACCCTCTGGAAGAACGCATGGACAAAAGGAATTGAGTCAAATGAGTGTCATATTAGAAATAGTCAGATGTACGTTATGAATTCAAAAACAACATTTGCAATATATTCAATATGTACATAAGGTGGTACTTTGTCCACTCAAAATGACCGTGGGCCACTGGGCCAAAACTCATAGGCCAAGCCCACACTTGACTCCTGCTCAATACAGAGAGAACACTGCATGGGCATCAGGTCGAAAACACACAGGCACCTCAGGGGGACGGTGAAGGGGGGCACCTTTCTCTACTGGTTCTGGAAGGGGCTTTGGGCCCAGTGTGCTTCATCCTGCTAAGGATAGGGTGAGTGGATTTCTTTCTCCACAGGTTCTGGATGAGGCTTGGTGCCCAGTGTGCTTCATTCTGCCAAGGATAGGGTGAGTGGATGCCTTTCTCCACTGGTTCTGGAGGGGCTTTGTGCCCAGTGATGCAACACTTGGGGTGTGGCAGTTCACAGTCCCTCACCTGGGTGTCTGAGCCCCGAGATTTGCAGTGACCAGGATGCATGATAGTCCATGGAGGCAGGGCTAGAGTCCATCCGGTGGCGGCTACGTCTGCACTGTGGTGCTAGTGCCGGTGTCACTGGGGGTGCTGCCAGTGGTGGAAGGAGGCTCCAGCCCCTCTCCTGCAGCCTCAGACGGCTGCTCACTGGGGCTGATGCTGCTGGCGGTAGTGCTACTGTCAGCGGTGAAGGTGGCAGGGCTTGAGGAGGTGCAGGTGGCGGTCCTGCCGCGTGCAGGTGCCAGTTCTGCCAGTGGTGGGGGAGGCTCCAGCCCTTCTCCTGCAGCCTCGGATGGCTGACCACTGGGGGAACCACAGTGGACGTGGACTTGGTGGCTGAGGTGCTGGGCTGGGTTTTGGCCACCTTGTACTAAGGGAAATGACAGGGGGTAGGGGTAGGGAAGAGGTCAATGTTTGCAAGGAAATTTTCTTAAGGACACTGGGGTGGGAAGAGGGAGAAGGTCTGGGAGTGGAGGAAGAGGGAGTGGTTGTAGGTGGTGTCTGCATGCTGAGTTTGGGTGCAGGTGCATGGGCTGGAAGTTGTTGTGAGGTAGATGGCTGTTGGGTGGGGAGGTACTTGCATTTGTGTACTTTGGGATTAGGGGTCACAGACACACTGGGAGGGGACACAGGGGATGTGTGCATGGATTTAGGGGTGGTGACTGCCAGTGAGGGATGTGTAGTGATGGGCGTGCTGGTGATGGAGGTAGTGGATGAGGATGTAGTACATGCAGGTGTGAGCGGAGATGCTACTGGGAGGGAGGTGGACGAGGAGGAGGAGGGGGACACAGTGGAGTCAGTAGATGTTGGTGTGTCTGCATGGGGATGGAGCTTGTGTGGGCGCCTGTGGGATGTAGTGTGGTGGTTCTGTTTGCCTGAGCCACTTCTGTGTTTTGATTTGGGTGAATGCTGGTCTGAAGGTGTGCTTGGTATAGGTTTGGGTTGAGGGGATTGGGACTGGGTAGAGGAAGTTGGAGAGGGGAGTCTGGAGACAGGAACAATGGCTGCCATCAGTGCGGAGACCAGAGCCTGAAATGCCCTCTGTTGGGTCGCCACACCAGAGTGAATGCCCTCCAGGTATGCATTTGTTTGATGCAAATGCCTCTAAACACCCTGGATGGCATTCAGAAAGGTTGACTGCCCAACAGTGAGGGATCTCAGGAGGTCAATAGCCTCCTCACTGAGGGCAGCAGGGCTGACTGGGGCAGGGCCTGAGGGGCCTGGGGCAAAGGAGATGCCCACCCTCCTGTGTGAGCGGGCACTGGAAACATGTTGAGGGGATGCTGGGAGGGCAGTGCTGGTGGGGGGGTGGCGTTTGTACCTGTTGTTTGGGTAGGTGTCCGCCACCGCCAGTGAGCTTCCATCGAAGGATGAATCGCTGTCTGTGGTGTCCCCTCCTGTCCCCGTCATGGTGCTCCCCTCACCCTCCGTCCCACCGGTGCCCTCACCGTCGGTGGTTTCAGCCTCCTGGCCCATGTAGGATGCTGCCCCCTCCGTCTCCGGTGCCTCTGCTCCTCCACCTGATGATGCTAATGCACACAAGGACAGGGTGACAAAACAAAAATGGGGTGAGAGACAGAAGATACACTTGGTCTATGCCAGCAACAACACTACTGTTGGCCTACAACCTCACAGGGAACAGCCTTCTGCACTGTTCCATGCACTACCAGTTACAATGCCATTCACCAGCCCATGGATTACAATGCCTATTCAGCTGCACACCTGAAACAAACAGGACCTGACCAGTAGTAGATGGCCACTAACACTATTGGGTTTGGAGTACTTCAGAGCCTGCCCAACAAGGGACCTACCCTGCCATGTTTGCCCTGGCCTAGGGGCACCCACAGTCCACATCCCCACCCAGGTAAAAGCTTAACACGTGCAAAGTACTGAATCAGATTTTGTACTCACCCCCTTGTGGCTGCTGTGATGCCCTCAAGCGCCCATCCAACTCCGGATAGGCCACTGCTAGGATGCGGAACATCAGAGGGGTCAGGGTACGATGTGCACACCGTCCTTGTTGGAAGGCCAGCCCCAGCTGGGCCTCTTCCGTCTTCTTTGCCCAACAGCACAGGTCCTCGCACCGTTTGTGGCTTTGGGTACTCTGTCTGTCAAAGCACCCCAGGGTCTGCACCTCCTTGGTGGTGGCACACCAAATACTCTTTTTCTGATGGGCGCTGACCTGCAGGAATAAGTCAGCAGAAAAGGGAATTAGTTAACCATCCGGACATCACACTCATGGCCCACCATGTCCCTCCCATCCCCTGATGCACATACATTGACCACCATACATGCAGCACTCTGGCCATGACGCCACAGCCCGCCCTACATGTGGCTTACATAGACAGCACTCCATGCATTCATTGCCCACACATCATGCTCACAGTGTACTCACCTGTTTGTCTGGAGAACCGTAGAGTAAAGTGTACTGGGGTAGGACCCCATCCACCAGTCTCACCAACTCCTCCGCAGTGAAGGCAGGGGCCCTTTCCCCAGACACATGAGGAATTGTTGCTTCCAGACACAGGCCACAGCAGCACTTGCAGTGTAGGTCCTCTCCTGTTGAAGGTCAGGTAGCAAGTGAGTGAAGAGATAGAAAATGGTGGTCAAGTCTGCGGCGGTGCGTACTGTCACCGCCGGTGTACATCGCCATTGGCTCCTGGAACCATAGGACCCAATGATAACCAATGCAAAGTTGCGCAGCGGTGGTCGACCGCCTACCGCAATGGCGCACAAGGCCAGCGGAATTACCTCATTTCCACTTGTCCCTCCTCACAGGTCAGGCAGCCGCCATTTCAGAGGGGCACAGGCCATGGCATCTAACTGCATCACAGCAGACATTGGCACAGCAACTGACTCTCGGATTCACATACTGGTTCTGTAAAGGAAGAAATGCATCATTATTGCATCAGATGTGTGATTATGACCCTCTGCTCACCGTTTTCCTCCATAGGCTTCAACCGCTGAGGATGAATATAAGATGGAGACATCCTCCTGTGTACAGACCCCTGGTGGACCTTGCGACAATGGAGGACAGACACATTATCCTAACCTACAGACTTGATTGGGCCAAAATCCAAGAACTGTGTGCCCAATGGGAGCCAGACCTGATGTTAGCTATCTGCCAGCCCACAGGTATCCTCCCTCTAGTGCAGGTCCTGTCAGTGCTCCATTTCCAGTGCTTCATTTCCTGGAAACTGGTTCCTTCCAAACAACAGTGGCCATGGCATCAGTGATGTCTCAGCCTATGTTCTAAAATGTTTTGACCAGAGTGTTGTCAGCCCTGCTTAAGCACATGCACAGCTACATTGTATTCCCCCAGGTGGAGGATCTGGCCAAAGGGAAAGCTGATGTTTAAGCCCTGGGACATATCCCCAACATCATTGTTGCCATAGATCATACACACGTAGCATTTGCCCCCCCCCAGAAAAATGAACAAGTGTTCAGGAATAGAAAAAGCTACCATTCTATGAATGTGCGGATGGTGTGTTTGGCGGACCAGTACATCTCCCATGTGAACGCCAAGTATGCTGGCTCTGTGTGTGACGCTTTTATCTTGAGGAAGAGCAGCATCCCATATGTGATGGGCCAACTCCAGAGGCACCGGGTGTGGCTAATAGGTGAGCCCAAGGTCCCCACCCAGTATATGTTGGTATGTGGGTATGGGGTTGTCCCTAAGGGTTAGTGTGTTTCTGACAGTTGTCCCTCTATATTTGCAGGTGACTTTGGTTACACCAACCTCTCATGGCTACTGACCCCAGTGAGGAATCCCAGGACAAGGGCAGAGGAACATTACAATGAGGCACATGGGCAAACTGGGAGGATAATTGAGAGGACCTTCGGCCTCCTGAAGGCCAGGTTCCGGTGCCTCCATCTGACAGGTGGTTCCCTGTACTACTCACCGAAGGAGGTGTGCCAGATCATCATTGCATGTCGCATGTTGCACAACCTGGCCTTGAAACGCCAGGTGCCTTTTCTGCAGGAGGATGAGCCTGGAGATGGTCTTGTTGCAGCGGTGGAGCCTGTGGACAGTGAAGAAGAGGAGGCAGAGGAAGAAGATGTGGACAACAAAAGTAATATCATCCAGTAGTACTTCCAGTGACACACAGGTAAGACACTGTAACTTCATTTTACTTTTCAGTTTTCTGTTGGACATTGTACATGGCAGCCTGATTTCCCTACGTCTATGGCCACTTACTGTACCCTTTGGCATCTCTAATTTCAGATCTCTGTGGCCCATTCTGGCTCCTGGTATGTTTACTGCTACCCACTAAAGGTCATGACAATGTTTATATAACTGTACATATGACTTGCAAGGTTTTCAGACAGTTGTACTAATACAGATTTCAATAATTTGACAGACTCAAGATTTGTATTTGTTCCAAGGGTGTTTATTTAAGTGCTCATTCGTAGAGGGGGATGTGCCATGGGCTGAAATAATGGAGGAGGAATGTCCAGTTAGAGTCCAGTCTATTGGTATCACAGGCTTATTGCCCAATGGGGCATATGTAGGGGAGTAATGGCAGTTCAAGGTGGACAGGGTGACAGAGTGGGACAGAAGGGTGACAATCAGGACAGTCCTATTTCTTGGCAGGGGTCTTGGCAATGTTCTCTGGCGTCTGCCTGGATCGCAGGGACCGTTTACGGGGTGGTTCTCCTTCTGCAGGGGGTGGTCCTGTGGTGGGGCCTCCTGTCCACTAGCGCTGGCAGCGGTGAGGCTAGTGTCAGGGGCCCTTTGTTGTGCCACTGCCTCCCTCATGGTGTTGCCCATGTCAGCCAGCACCCCTGCTATGGTGATCAGAATGGTGTAGATGTTTTTTAGGTCCTCCCTGATCCCCAGGTACTGTCCATCCTGCAACCACTGGGTCTCCGGCAACTTGTACAGTATCTGGCCCATGGTCTCCTGGGAATGGTGGTATGCTCCCAGGATGTTGGTGAGTGCCTCCTGAAGAGTCGGTTCCCTCGGCCTGTCCTCCCCTTGTCACACAGCAATCCTCCCAGCTTCCCTGTTGTCCTGTACCTCTGTCCCCTGAACCGTGTGCCCACTGCCACTGACCCCAGGTCCCTGATCGTCCTGTGTTTGTGGGGTTGCCTAGGGTCCCTCTAGTGGTGGACACACTGCTGATTGACATGTCCTGGAGACAGTGGCGTGGGCCCGCTGGGTGGATGCTGTGCTGGTGTTTCCCGAGGGGTGAGGGTCTTTAGTGGGTTGGGACTGTGGTAGCATAACCGACTGCCCAGAGGTCCCTGATGGGCCAGGTTGGTCATCATGATCCAGGCATGCAGAGATGCTGTCATCACTGTGGGTCTCCTCTAGCGGGGACTGGATGTTGCTGGCAACTCCTCTCTGGTGACTTTGAGTAGGGGTCCTGTGGGGATGAGAATACAGTGTTATTGTATCTGTGTGTGCCATCAAGTTGTTTTTCTATGACAATTGAAAAAAATGGCACTATTAAAAAGTTGGCATTTTTCTGCCCTTAGCATGTTTGTGCCTATAGCCTGGCACATGACTCGATGTAACTGACTTTGTGAATTCCTCCCAGACAGTCACACAATAGAGGGATTAGGTGTGTCTGAGTGGGCCATCTGCAGGCAGGATGGGGACAGAGCCAAGCACAAACCCACTTACACCTGAATAACTTGTGCTCTGCCTTCACATAAATGGCCTAACAACCCTGCATTGTCACTTCAGCCAGTTTGGAGCCCTGGCAGGGGAGGCACGAAATTCCATGCACTTCAAAGTGACTTTCTAGAAGCTTCCCCCACTTTCCAGAACCAGGGTACTAAGGTGTAAAAGAAAGGATCTCAGTCACCAACTCTTCACTTCCAGACCTGTGGATACTCACCCAGGAAGAATAAATGCTGTGTTGGTAGAAGGACTGCCACACTTCTGGACTGCTATTCTGCAGGATTTGCTGTCTTGCTGTGCTGACTAGGGTTGAGGAAATCATTTGACTTCGCCAGCAGAGTTTGTGGAGTCCTGTTCACTCCTCGTTCAGCTTGCAGTGTGGAGTTCTGGGAAAACTCTGTCAACTACTGCGTGGTGAAGTTTTTTCTCATGCACAGCTCGCCAATGTTAAGTTGGTGAGTGTGAGCTAGAATTTGTGCCCCTTTCCACACTTTTCAAGTGCTAGAATGCCTCCCAGTGAAATTTCGCAATGCATCCATTTGCAGCAGCTCGTGACCATTCTCACTGAGTAAACTGCTTGTTAAGTACAAAATGTACTTCAGCGGCGGAAAGAAATAGGGTCCTTTTGTGCGGCTAGTGGTGCCATTAACACTGATTTTAAAGCGCTGAAGAAGCTTCCAGTGCAAAACCTCAGCACAGGTAGTGCAATATGCCTGAATTCTACCCACTCGTGGATCTCTGTGGAATCTTGCAGAGTTTTTCTGTAACCCCACAGAATTCCATTGAGTGAAACTTTGTGATTTCTGCCCACCTCCAGCTCTGACCTTCTGTCTGCCGCCCTCTTGCTTGGGGAGGAAGATCTGTACCGACAACCCAGGATCCCAGAGTGACTCAAAGGGCTAGTCCACATTCCTTTCGATCTGAGCCTCAGGGACATAATAGGCTCCCTAACAGCCCCTGTACCTGTCTTCAGCGAGTACCTGACCCCCCCAACTTGTACCTTACAGGTCCTGGATGCTTGGTGTGGGTCATGAGCTCGCAAGTTCATCCTTTTGGGCTTTTTGTGACTGTGAATAGGACGGTTCAGGAGCTGCTCTCACCACAAATCAGCACAAGCCACCTCCAGCCAGTCTCTTTGCACAGCAGCATTGACCACTCTCAGAGGACAGCCAATGCACAGCACTGTCCCGCCCCTCCATGATGACTGGCATATTCCTCACATGCCCGCAACTGCCCGCAACACTCTAATTTCTCCTTGTGACACCTCCGAAGTGAAGAGGACACTTAGCAAGGTAAACACCTTCAGCAGGACCAATCTGGAACTGGCTTGAACTTTTTACTTTTGCCTTGTCCACTGCAATATCACTGTTCAGTTTTCCTTTGGAAGAGTATTGGTAAAATGTTTTTAGGGCCCCATTTTTCGCAGCTGCTGCTTGACTGATCACCCAAAGATCTCCAAGAAGAAGCTGAATGACCTCGTCAGCGTGCATTGCTCCCCCGCTGTGCAGCTCCACCTGGTAGCTGTGTCCCCCCTGTAGTTATAGTGTTCAAGGCCCCCCTCCACCCACAGGCTCCGCCTGCACCTCATCCCTGGTGGTCCAGTAGTGAGAATTGTCTGTCTCTGTTTTTTCTATCTTTCTGCTATTTTTCCTGTGTTTATCTTTTTTCTATATTTCTCTTTCCATGCTATTTTCTCTTGCATGTCTCTTATGTGTATATCTCTGTGCCCTTTCTTGTCCGGTTGCACTTCCTGCCCTTGCCACTGCCTGCCCCTGCAGCTTCTCCCCCTCCCTGTGCTGCCTCCCACCTCCTGCCTCCCAGCTGACCCTCAGCTCCCACCTACCCACCACTACTTAATGGCAGCCCCTGCACAGTGAGGAGTGACCGCACTGACCTCATCAGCGTGCATTGCTCCCCTGCCACGCAGCTCCACCTGTGATCTAGTTGTAGTGTTCGAGACCCCCCTCTACCCACATGCTCCTGCCTGCGCCTCATCTTTGGTGGTCCAGTATTGAGTATTGTCTGTCTCGGTCTCCGTTTTTGATGTCTTCTGTTTTTTTCTGTTTTTATCTTTGATTCTGTATTTACTGTATCTTTCTGTACTATTTTCTCTTGTATTTGTCTTATCTGTAATTCTCTGTGCGCCTTGGGGTCCTGTTGCACTTTCTGCCCTTGCTGATGCCTGCCCTGTGGCCACACCGCCTTCAAGCACTGCTTCCCACCTCCTGCTGACCTGCACCTCCCACCTCCCCAGCACCACTTAATGGCAGCTGCTGCATGGCTGTGCTGCTGGCACACCAAAGGCACACCATAGGCCAGCCTGTCTATATCCGTCCGTGCCTGAACCATGCCCAGCGCCAGAGACCCTGGTCCCCATTCCCCTCACCGATATTATGGCAGCTTCCTCCATGCCCTCAAAGCCGGATGAAACATTGCCTGCCACCATGCATCACAGAGCAACGCTCAAGGACCTTTCACCTGCCGCAACTGCACCTTCTTCTGCCACCCATACCAGTATCACATACCACACGGCCCCCAAGTACCAGACACGACCAACTCAGCTGCATTCTGCTCAGCACATGCTCCATCAAGAAACATGCCATAAAGGTTTGAGATCTGCTCGATTCCACCACCCCTGATGTCGCATTCCTCACTGAGACCTGGCTAAATCCCACCACTGCACCGGACCTTGCCACTGCGGCAACCTCGTCTATAGGCCCCCTGGACCTCACTCTCCCTTCAGCAAATCCATTGCCAACTTCATTGCACATCACACCCTCGCTTCCACAGACTACATCCTCCTAGCTGACCTCAATTTCCACCTGGACAACCTCAGCGATCCCAACACTTCATCCCTACTGGAGAACCTTGTCAGCATTAGACTCAAACAACTGGTTACATCGTCAATGTACTCAGCATGACACACACTCGACCCCATCCTCTCCACCAGCAGAAACACCTCGGTCAGCCACACTTCTGAACTTCTGTAGACCAACCACCACTGCGTCCATTTCTCTTTTACCAAGCACACCCATAATCACCACACCTTCTGCCACCCACGCAGAAGCTGGAACAACATCACCTAAGACCAACTCACCACCACTCTCCGCAACACACCACCAATGACCTCTATGGTCACCACCTCATCTGCAGGCCTCCTTCACTGATAGATCTCTGACTGCACCAATACTTTGGCCCCCCGGAGGAAACCCTCCAGCAAAAATATCACAAACAAAGCCAGTTGGGTCTACCCCACCCTCCAAGAATTCAGACGCACCTGAAGATGACTTGAGAGAAAATGAAGGTGCAGTAAAACCCAGGCAGACTATGCTGCCCTCAAAACAGCCATCACATCACACCACCGCTTCATCAAAGCCACAAAGAAAACTGCCATAAAACAACAAATCACCACCAATGCACACAACAGCAAAGAACTCTTCACTGTGATCAAACAATTCACCAAACCCAACACTGACACTGTGGACATTTCCCTATCTGAGGCCCTCTGCAAAAACCTCACCACCTTTTTCCACTACAAAATCTCTGACATAAACAGCAGCTTCACAACATAGGACCCACCAGCCCCACCTGCAACCACTGCACCCAAAGCTTCCAGCTCACAACCAACCCGGACCCACTGAACCACACTCACCACTGATGACTCCCTATGGATCATTAAGACCATTCACTTCGGAGCCCCCTCTGAACCGGGCCAACCCGGCCAGCGACACCATCGCCCCCAAGCTCTGCCACACAATCCACTGCTCAATCGAGACTGCCATCTTCCCTGAAGGCTGGAAACACACAGATTAACCTTCTGCTGAAGAAAGCCTCCACAGACCCAATGGGCATCTAGAACTACAGACCCATCTCTCAGCTTCCCTTCCTGGAGAAAGCCATTGAGAAAGCCATCAACACCCAACTCACCAAATTCATGAAGACCAACCACTCCTTGGACCCCTCCCAATATGGCTTCAGAAGCAACTACAGCACTGAAACAGCTCTTCTTGCCGCAACAGATGACATCCGCAATCTCCGGGACCAAGGTGAAACCACAGCCCTCATCCTCCCGGACCTTTTGGCCTCCTTCAACACCATCTCCCATCCCACCCTCTGTGCAAGACTCCACAAGACTGGCATGCACGGCAAACCCCTGAAATGGATCCACTCCTTCCTCACTGGACAAACCCAGAGAGTCAGGCTCCCACCATTCACATCCAAACCTACAGAGTTCAGCTGCGTTGTCCCCCAAGGCTCCTCCCTGAGCTCCATCCTCTTCAACATCTACATGGCCACATTAACAAAAATCGTCAGAAACCATGGATTAAACATTGTCTCATATGCTGATGACATTCAGCTGATCCTCTCCCTCATTGGAGAACCTACAGTTGCGAAGACCAAGTTTCACAACGGGATGAAGCCAGTCACCACCTACATGAAAGACAGCTGCCTCAAACTCAAATACGACAAGACGGAAGTCCTCATCCACTATGAGCACCACCACCTCTGACTGGAACAACTCCTGGTGGCCCACATCACTTGGATCCCCCCACACAACGAACCCCACATGTAACCTCAGCATCATCCTCCACTCCTCGCTCTCTATGAACTACCAAGTCAACATCTATCTCATCCACCTGCTTCCACACACTCCACCTCCTCCAAACGATCTTCAAGTAGATCCCAATCGAATCGAGAAGAACATTCACCCAAGCGCTCAGTAGCAGCAAACTCGACTACGGCAATACACTCTACACAGACACCACCCGAAAGCTCCAAAACAAGATGCAAAGACTCCAGAACGCCACCGCTAAAGTTATCCTCGACATCCCTCACTGCAGCCACATCTCCAGGCACCTGTGAGATCTATCCTTGCTCCTGATCAACAAAAGACTCACATTCAAGCTACTCAATCTACAAGGCCTTCTACAACATCAGACGTGCATTCCTCAACCTTGCCTTCCACATGCCCACCAGACAACTCGGTTCCACTCAATTGGCCCTGCAAGACAACCTTGCCACTAAGATCTTGAACTTTCTTCCTCTTCATCTCAGGCAATCTCTCTCTCTACCTTAATCAAGGAATGACCTCAAGACCTGGTTCCTCAACTTAGCCAGCCTTCCAGCGCTTCAACTGAGCTGCAGAACCCCCCCACTACCCCCACCTTGAGACCTGAATGCACTCTATAAGAATCCTGATAGATTGATTATTTGAGTGGATGAGACATTCTTTTTGGAAAATTTTGTGAGGATTCATCAAACAGTGCCAAAGTTATTAGTAAACCAAAAAGACAGTTTCCTCTGGAAAGATGATTCTAAACATAACTCAGTGGCGACCACCTATTCATGAGATTCACAGATATTGTGTGGTTTCTGTGAAACTATTTGTAATGCCTTTCCTCTTCAAAGGTTGGAAATCACAAGTCTCCATGTTCTATTACATCATGTGAAAATCAAAATAAATACTTTGTGGCATATTATGGTAAAGTGACACAACAAAGCAAGTCACCGTGCTGCGCTGTTCTGCGTCACAGGACAAAACTTGGAATGCAGCATATTTAAATATTTAAAAAAATACAGTGCTTCCCTGCCTTAGTCCCTGTGTTAGTGCTCTTTGGGCTGCTTAGCACAAAGCAGGCAGCCATGCACTACAGTGCAAGTGTGCCTGTGTTGTAAGGATGATTGTTTTAGTGTAGGAAGGGGCACCTACATGAACAAAAACAATCCCCTGAGGCATATTCCACTTTCTGTGTGCTGCAAAATGCAGCACACATAGAAAGCGAAAGTAACAAGGAGATATAATGATAGCTCTTGTTACACCTCATCTGGGAAGGCATAGCATATTGGCGCATTCCTGATTGTACCACTTATGTTAAATCTGGTAATGCATCAACATCCATGGGCGTTGCAAGGGAACACTCACTGCAACACCCATGGAACCCCTCCCTGGGGCAGATCTGCATTGTATTGCTCCAGGTTTATGAAGGCACTCAGGGCAACACAAGGTGCCCTTTCATGGCTTCATAAATCACATGCTGGGATTATGTCAGGCTTCCACCACATTGTGTGGTGCAAGAGCAATGCAACTCCCCTTGTAAACATGCCCCTGTGTTTCAAACTAGTAAGATTTTCAGTCTTTCATACACAGCTACAATGTTTCAGTGTCTAGATTTTACCAGACCACCAGGCATGGACCCTTGTTAAATGTGGCCAGTTTAACTCGGTGTATTAAGTAACCTTGTATAAGTAGAGTCCAGAATGTCTTATTTCTAATGCAAATTTGAAGATTGATTATGGCTGCTGTTTAGTTCGATCTTTATTTGGTGCACGTCTGCTGCACACAGCAGCCTTGGAATAGGGTGGAGAAAGGGTAGGCCCCTGTGACAGTTTTCCTACAAATAAAACGTTATCACCAATGACATCATAAGTACCTTTAGGGCCTGAGGCAAGACACATTTTAGAGTTCCCTGTTTCAAACAACTTTGAATTTATCACCCATGTTCAGCTACTGCCAATCTATAGACGTCAAAGGATACAGGGCACACACAAAAGCAAAAAGTTCAAGTTCTCTGTTGTCCGCTATATAAAAAAACACCAAAAGAATGCTTCAACAAGTGCTGATAAAGTTGTATTTTTTCACTGAGGTCTAGATTATTTTATTTGCAAGAACTTGAAACCAACTTCATGAGAGGGAGATATTTAGGTTTTGGCAGTCCAGGCTTACAAACAAAGCTTTTGTTAACCCTGCTGAGGTTTAAACTTGAGAAAAAAAATCTGTTCTTCATGAGGAAATCTGGTTTTATGTGAGACTTCTGAATGTACCAATCACTTTACCATGAACGACTTTGAAAGACGAGGCCCTGGTCAATTGCTCACTTTGCCCATGCCTAAAAACGTCTCTGGTTAGCATAGGCCATTCAAAATAAAAAGAAGAGTTCATTGCATAAGTAAGGTTTTGATGAGGCCTAAAGGCTTAGAGCCACATGACCCTTACGGTGTCTGAGACAAGCCCAGTCATGTGGATTTTAAGACAGTGTTTGTGTTCTGTAATGAGGCTGATTCACAAAGGTACTTTTGAGTAAGTTTACTTTCTTTTAGTATTCACATACTATGAGTTTAATTGTATTAATAGAATTGTGTAAGTGTACCTTTGTGTATTAGGCTCTCTGTATACAGATGCTACATCTAGATCTAAATTAGAGGCTTAGAAACCAATGTTTATCATCAAACCATTAGGCTCAATATACATGCTTTGGATTGACTTTCAAATGAAAGAGGGAGTCCTTTATGGATTAAAAAAGTTGTCTTGTACAGTACAGAGCAATATTGTTTCCATTGTAATACTAATTGTCCATAGCCCTACCTGCATTGAGATTGTGCCATCTTCTAAAATATTGGTGTTTGGACAATGTAATCAGTGTTCAATGTCGGGATGCAGAAATATTGCAAAACAATATTGTGCTACAAAAATAATGTGATGCAGAAATATTGTTGTGAAGAATATCATTTTTCTAAGTTAAGTAGTATTGTTATTAAGAATATCATTGCTGTTAATATTGTTTATAACAATAGAGTTACAAAGAAAATATCGTTTTTTATTTATTTTAATGTGTTTTCGTTTATATATTAATTTGACATATTATTGTTTGTAGAATTGGTATTTGTTTTTATAAAACTATTGTGTAATTACTTGGGTAGGCCCCCCATCCATGATGTCTGCGCAGCCATCAAATTGTGCAAGGCTTAACAAAGTGACGCTAGGTATGCATCGCACCTCTTTGTCAATATGGTGCTGGGAAAGTGGCACTTCAGCCCTGTCTTAGGATCATTCATGAATTTCACAATTGCAGCAGTAAGGTGGCGCTAGGGGTGTTATAAATAAGGCCACAACAACCTGTCCTGACCCTTGACAAAACATGCTGCACTCAACCTTATGTCCACCTGTCATGCACATGCAAATAAGGATGTTGCTGGGCAAATGGGGCACTTACCAACTGGTCCACCATTCTAAATCCCCAGGTGATCAAGTAGATCTTGCTCCCGTTCTATGAGGTCAGTCTAATGGTTTTTCCACTGGTGGTCAGTGCGCATAACTTCAGAGATTCTGTATGGGTGGTGGAGTATCTTGCCCCACAGTAGCTTCCCTTTCTCTGTGGGTTAGAGCCTGTATTACATGGCCACCATGAAGCCTGACAAGGCCTGTGGACTTGCAATTGACGCAGAGGGGCCAGGCGTCATATTTTGTCACAGTGGAGTATGGGATATTGCCGTTTGCACCAAAACATTTGATGCATGAAGGAATGTGTAGATTTTGTTGGAAAGGCTGACTGTGCACCCAGATTCACAAACCATGTCACAGGGGCTATGCATGTATGTAGTAAGTATGGTATGGCTACCTGTGTGTGTATGTTCATTCATATTGTAGTGGTAACATCGGTATGTGTTACCTATATTTTTGTAAAAGTGTGATGCATGCAATGACAGATACCGTTTGCATATGTGCATGGATTACTAAACTTTGTCTGTATACATGTTATCACATGTGTATGCATATGTGATCTAACACATATTTGTGGGTCTACCACATTGTAATGTCTGAATTCCAAATATACATTTAACAACAACACAATACATATGATGGGCTATGCCCAATACATGGCAATGCATGTCATACCCATGACAAATTGTACTCAGAGGATGCTGTGGACAAGGGCTGGCTTGATTTCATGTTACCTCTGGCAATGTGAGTGCATGTGTGTCCACACTGAGGTTTGTTATTAGATCCAGGCTTAATGATGCTTTGCTACACATGTGACAAATAGTTTCCCATGTGTCTATGATGCAGGTGATGGTGTCAATGAAAGTTGGTATGTGCCGTGTGCGTGGAAAGAAATGTGCAGTGTCCTATGTGTAAAATTTACCACAGCGATGTGTTCCATGGGATATGAAACCTCACATATCTATCATGATGGATTTTGTTAAATGGCTGCGTAGTCATCTCAGTGCCACCTATGTTTCCGTATGTTAAAACACATCTGATGGTCATTTAAGTCTGTCAATGATCATGTGATTCAAATGCATTTCCATTGGTAGAAAGTTGACTTTTGTGCAATGGCATACAACTGTGTGGCAGTGTTGCAGTTAGGCAATGATGGCAGCCTAGTCATCATTACTACTCTGTGGCTTTTATGCCCACACAGACCCATGGTACAGTTTTTTTATGAATACGTTTACAACAAATATTACAGTGATGTTATCATTTATGCTGTAAAAGATGTCATGAGTGCTTTAATATCTGGGGTAATAAGCTGTGCATGACGAGGGTGCAAGTAAGAGACATACGTTATATTTACTTGTAATAACCATAACTAATAACTGGTGAATTTCTAAGGTGTTGTATGAGTAAATTTAGAACCTAACTATAACGTCCCTGTAACCTTTGTTTTTTAAGTGAATTTCTCTGTCTTTTTAAATTCTATTTCCTAGCTATAACGCCCATGTAACATTTGTTTTTTCAAAGAATTTCTATGTTTTTTAATGTAAAGTAATTTTCATTACTATAAATGCATGTTTAGCGGCTCCCTGTCTGTGACAGCAAAGCTGGCTCCTGCAGGAGGCGAGGAACCAACTGGGACCCAGGACCTTTACGATCCCCCCGCAGTCCCCAATAGTGGTGACTAGGTGCCCTGTGGGGCACCCAGATGACATGGCCAGGCCCTGGGGGATGGGTCCCCTGGTGCTAAGATGGGCCAGGGGATGGGGGACGTACGGCCCCCTTCCCCCCCAAAAATCAAATGTTTAGGCTGGGCCCCACGGGACGGGGTCCTGGGGGCTGAGATTGGGCCACATGGCTCCCCTCTACAAAAAAAATGATTAACACCGGGACTCAGAGGATGGGGTCCCTGGTTCCAAAATCATCCAGGGGAGCAGGGGCCATATGGCCTCCCTCCCTCATTCTAAATACATTTAGAAGGCTGGGCCCTAGGGAATGATGTCCCCGGGGCTGGTGCAGGGGGGGCCTCGCACAGTACAGGCTTGGGTGGTTAGGAAGTAGGCCACAGGGACTGGCCATAGGCCAGGCTGTGTGGCCAGCCCCACACACAAGGCCAAAGTCTGCGTGGCACAAGGTTGAGTAGCCGAAGGGGGTTGGTCAGAGGGCCTGGCTGCAGGGCAGTGTCTGGTGGTGGTTTGCTTAATGTATATTAATGAAAATGACTTTACACAAAAAAAAAGATAGAAATTCACTTAAAAAAAAAACTAAGGTTGTAGTTTGGCTCACATATTACACATACAAAACCATAGAAATACACCTGTAAAAGTTATCTCAAATAGCTATAACTCTTACCTAAGGTAAATATAACTTGCTCCCCTCACATGTATAGTTATCAGATCAATAATTTTAGTGCACATGTTCCAGTGACATTATCAATGATAATATCAAAGATGTCATGAGTGCTGTAATTTGTGGGGTAAGTAGCAGTGCATGGTGACGGCACAAGTTATAGTTACCCTAGAGAGCAAATTATCATTACTAGGGCACCTTTCACTTTTATGGCTTTGACAAAGACCTTTATGGCTGAAACGCGTCAGCCTCTACAATACACTTTCATGGAGAACTGGCATCCTGGAGTGTGGCTTTATTTCTCTGAGTGGAGTGCAGTGCAGAGGTTCCTACATATTGAGTGGGTTTCTATCTCACTGTCCTGCACTGGCCCCGTGAAGTGGATGCGATTGGAAATTATATATAGATATTGTTGGACCTTGCCCTTTTTGCAGGGTAATTTCCAAACATTTTGATGGACCTTGCCCTTTTTGTAGGGTCATTCCCATACTTTTTGCCTCTTATTTTTTCTACCTGTTTTTGTTGGCTTTAGGACACTGGACACTTTACCACTGCTATATCTATGAGCAAAGCAAGGTCAGGTGATGCACAGATGGAATCCGCAGGTGAGGAGAGAGGTGCACCATGGATTACCTTAGTGGCCCCTGAGAGTATGGACAAAGGGATCCAACTGGGTTTAGGAAGGCGTAGAACTGGAACATGTACCTGCAGTTGCTGGCCAGGGTCAATGTTTTATCGCCCCAATCAGGGAAAACCATGAAGGTAACCCAAACCCCCAGACTTTTAGATTACTTCTGGATCAAGAGAAACGTCTGCCAAGGAGACGAGCTGAAGAGCTGGAGGAGGAGTATTGCCCCTTTTCCTGTGAGTGTGCTTTGCTGGGTTGGCCTGCAGTTGCTGAGAGAAGAAAAAGTCTGGAATTTGCCATGTCTTCCTGCATGCGAAGTGTCTCCAAGGGCTTGGACTGAGCTTGTCCCCTGTTCTGAAGTCTGAGGGCCATTAAAGACTTCCTCTGCCAGTACCTAGACTCTCTTGCTGAGACTCCTACCCTGCCAAGTGGTGCCCAATTCAGTTCCTGGGCCATTGAAAGGAGAAACTGGTGGAACCAAGAATGAAATTCATGCACAGGAGTCGTGTTGGAGAAAAATTGACTCAGCACCTGCTTTGTGGCTGGAAAATCCATGCACCACCTGCATCGCAGCTAGGGACTCAACACAACAACCATGTATGGCTGCAAAAATCAATGTATCCCCCACGCAGGGTGGCTCTTTACCGCCGTATGCCAGAATTTCATATGCATCTTCACTGGGTGTCAAAATCCCAGTGTTCCTGAACGGAACGAGGTTGCCTATCCAGAAATCGATGCATCGTTCTCCTGTGGGAGAGAAAAACAATTCATCACATACCCCATCGGAAAAGAAATGACTCATGGCCTCACTTGCGAGTAAGGAATTGATGCATCACTCACTTTTCCGACGAACGCTCACCCGTGCAGCTTTACTTAATTTTTTTACAAAAACCAGGTACTTTGTGTACAAATAATGCATCCATTGATTTCTATAGATTAAAAATTTTTTATTTAAAAAATCAAAACTTTGCTTGTATATGTTGGATTTTTATCATTTTGGTCTTGTTTGATGTAGATAAATATTGACTATTTTTCTAAACTGATGTTGTGTCAATTTTGTGGTGTATTCAGTATATTACTGTTTGTGGTGGTACAAATACAGTAGTTTACACAGTGACTCTTACATAAGCCTGACTGCTTGTGCCAATCTACCAAGGGGGCGAGCAGGGGTTGTCTTAGGAGTGTAACTCCTGTACCCCAACGAAAGTGAGGGTCCCTGCTAGGACAAAGTGCAAACTGACTGCCAACCAGAGACCCAATTTTTAACACTCACACACACACACACACACACATATATATATAAAAGCATGTACTTTTTATAATAGTACATTTACAGAAAGTTGCATATAAAATATCTATTTTTAATAATTGTGTTATAATATTATATATATATATATATATATATATATATATATGTATATGTATATATATATATATATATATATTTATATATATATATATATATATATATATATATATATATGGAAACATATATATGTGTGTTCATTCCAGCATATATTATAGTATAGTCTTAACATTTAGTGAGAATTATTTAATCAACCTCATATTAATTGTATGTATTAAACTACTTTGAACTATATATATCTATCAAGAAATGATATATTTGTATGTTCATTAACACTATTAGTGTAAAACAATATTTTTTCTTTGATACTTTTGCACTTACCATTATTAGGATAAGGAAGTGACAGCTTTGTATACAATACTTTTCCCACAATATTTTTGTTACAGACTGTTATTGGTCTCAATTAAATGTTTATGCTTCTCACCAATGCACTAAAAACACCTGTTTTGTTTCTTCCCACATTCCAGCAATTTTGAGCTGGGCACTTTGACCCGAGTTCCTGAGCTCACTGAGTCTCAGAGCAGACATGAGATTGTTTTTATGTTAATAATCTTTCATGCTTAGGAAGCATGCCATCTTGGGGTCAGATTGTCCTTTTCCTGGACCACACAATCCCATAAGCATTTTACATTTAGGTTTGCACAGGAGTCTTGGCTGAACATTGAAAAATACTGATTTCTGTGTACAGTTCTTTTATGAAACAAATAATTTAATGTGTGATGATTAAATGTACTTTATTCATATAAAATGGCCCTTCACACAATTTAATGAGAAAGCAAGCAGCCAAAAGCATGATGTTAGAGAGTAATACTTATTTGGGAGGAGACAAAGCCTAGTCCATATAATTGGTAAAGCATTTCAGACATCTATGGTTTAATGGCAGATCTGAAAACATTTAAAGAAAAGATACTGCTATATGATCCAAAGCATACATGTGTTAAGGTGCAAAGAGTAGATATAGAGTCCTAAATGCAGGACTTCTACCAAAAAGTGGTGGATGCAGCTACTACCATATTTAGAGTGTCATATAAATTATTGCACTCTTAATACAATGGCTGTTACAACCATCACTCTTTGAGGGATATCCTGTATCCACCATTTTCTAATGAACACCACAAATCTGCAAGTTTAGGATTTATACCCATAACCCCCTTTTCAATTCCACTCTAGCCCCCAACAGAAGCAAATAAAAAGAAGTGTATTGTTACTGTGTTTTCACAAACTAGTGGATATAATCTAAATGTTGTTTGTGGACCTGCAGAGAAATGAACAACCACACCAGGAGAAGGTATCGACATGACCTTTCTAGAACTGATGCACTGCCTCACATATGCCAAGTTGAGGTTAGAATCTAGCCCATTCAAACTCCAGGTCAATCACTTGCATCTCCCATGAATCAGAGTTCAAAATCCCTATAAAAGTGAAATATCCATTATTCCCTTGAAATCTTAAGCACAGTTTATAAAATAGGGAAACATTTCATTATTTCATTACTTAGATGCCTGATTGATGATTAACATAAGTACATTTTTTGTAAATGCTTCTAGAAGTTATAGTCATCATTGAAGGTAAAATAGAAAGGTTTGTATCCATTAATGATGTACAGGGTCTAGATTTAATACACAAGCAGACATACTTGGGATCTAAGAATAATATCAGCTCACACTTGACTCAAAGAAGTGACCTTTCAAAATGTTTGACTTCTCTCTGCTCCAAGAGTTGTACACACACAAACCTCTAGTCAGATTTGTCAATGTCTTCAAAAGTATATTAAAGGTAGTTTCGGCCAAAATGCAAAACATGGCTTCTTAATATGTTGAAATACTAAAGATTTCCAGTCCCCTTTCTTCATTACAGATCTCGCAATGATAATCTGTAGACCACCACATGAGATTTAGGGTACAGACTAAACCAACAAGTAAAAAGAGGTCAAATTGTCCTGGTGCGCAATCCCTGTAATTCCATCTTTGTAGGGTTGAGCAAATTAGTAGTCACATTGAGAATGGTCACCTACAATTTAATGAACCTGTTTACATGTGTTGCCAATGCCACTGCATTTTCAAACTTGGACAGAGCAGATGATGTGGATTTAATACTGTGTAAAAACACAGGAGCTGATTCACAAAAGCATTTTTGAAAGAACTACAGGGATATCCTTTTACATTCTCTTTCATGCCTTTGTGAATCGTTTCTGAAACATAATACTGCCTACTAGTGGAAGTACAGAGGGCACACTCCTTTCTTCTTCTACTAATTGCATGCAAATATTATCTATGTAATCCCATTTTATTCCCATTTTACATGTTTTGGGGACTATTCACAAAAGCATTCAAGAGTTCATAAAAGAGTGCTACACAAGTACCGGTTCACATACTTCAAAATGCTCAAGATGCTGTAAGATGCTGAGGGTGTGGTCGATGGGTTCTTCCTAGGCCTAATTCTTAGTCAACAATACAGGTGGGGCAACTTTGGCCACAGGGGTTGATGTCTCTCAAAGTCGGCTTCTTCCATTTTTTTGGCCCTGGCGCTAATACAGGAAATCAGCCTACTCTTGGCATTCACCTCTTCTGTCTGCAGTTTGGGAGGGACTCTTCCATAAGCCAGGCACCACAGGCACAGTCCTCTCTTTGCTAGACCAATGATCAGAAGGTGTAGTACAGTGGTTGTTTCAGCCTATCTTTTCAGGTACAGGAAACAGCAGAGCAGTCCTTCTAATGCAGTCCGTTTTTGTCCTCTCTACAGTTGAGATGTTGTCTGAGGTCTGGGTGTCAGGGTACCATATTTATGCCCAGACCATGCCCTCAGGGGTTTCAGCAGTTACTACCCAAAGGCCATCCACCTGATGATGACTTCATGCAATGTGCGGCATCTAGCTATCCCAGAGTGCACTATTCTGCCCACTCCCAAGATGGCTGAATACATTGCTCAGTGTGTGGAGCTTGGTAGCCCATCCTAGAATTGGGGCTACATAAGGACAACAGGCCCACTGAAAAACTGTTTGGCAATTGGTTTCCCCTCTCTGTCTCTGATGCCGACCTGTCTATCTCAACAAAAAAAAGCCCCTCTAATGTTTGTCCACCATTTACCCTTTAAAGGCAGGTTCTCTTTGAAACTCATCTTTTGAAATCACACTTTGTGTGACTTCCTGTCAAGAAGAGGTAAAATCACCTCTCTTGGCAGACCTCTACTGTTTACACTTCTCCCTAGTAGAGAAGTAAGCTGTCTTGTGGCAAGCATCTGCAAATTGCTAGTAGAAAACTTGGGCAAAAGAATGGTAACATTCTAAAAGTTGCCTTCCTAAAAATGTAACATTAAATTCAACTCAGATATCAAGTCGGGTTTAATGTAGAGCTTATTTTCATACATTGAAGTATTAATTTTAGGATCCCCATTCAGATTTTATCACAGTTGAGTTGTCAGTGGGTTACTCGCCAAAGGACCTACTAACCTTTATGCAGTAAAAATTATGATTTGGTGCTTTTACTTATAGGACATATAAAAAATAGATGCCAACTTTTTAATGTACATCACACTGTGTTAGGATCTATAGGCTTGCTGTAGGGGTGGCATATATATTAAAAAGGAGGTTTGGGCTTCACCATTAGTTTAAATGACAAGGTTGAGCTAGCTGTTTAAAACTGCTCACCAGTCTGCAGTGCCAGGCTGGGAAACATGTTTTCATTTTGTCACATCAAGGGTGGCACATTTTATATGACAGGTGGTACACTTTACATTATAGACTCTGGGTACATCTGGAACCCTGTACTAGGGATATATAAGGTTGTACATTTATACCAATTGGGTATAAGACAATTTAGCATACTTTTAAAGGTCCAGGCACTGGCACGAAGGTTTTATTAGCAGACCCCACACCACTCTAAGGATAGGAAAACAAGCAGCATCAGTCCAAAACGTTTTGGGCAATCATGCAAGAAGAATCATTTCCTTACAACTAAGAAACTGAACTTAGCTGAACTTTCACTCTAATTAATCTCTTTCTATTCAATTTATCTGTTAAAACCTCTCTCCCTCTCTGCCTACTATCAATTCTAACTCTGCCTTTTAAAACTACTGTCTGCTTAAGGATTTTTGGGGTCCTAGGCAAGATATATTTCAACTGTCATATGTGTTTAAAATGGGTAAGAAAATTAACATTTGTTCTGTATGGGTCCCCCAAAATATTTTTTTCTGGGGGCCCTAAATCACTAAAATGAGAGTAAGGGCAACTTTTCTGTTCCAATAAAAAATTATAAAGAATCATGAAGTTCCACAGGGGTACTTTCCAACTAGAAGCTTCATTCATTGTTGCAGGATTTTCAAAGGTTATTACTGGCATCTGTTGGATGTTACACTATCCTTCTCTTTGATTGGTTACCTGTCTCTACTCTGCTCACCTCTTCTCCATTCAGCACAACAATATAAGTTAGAGAACAGAAGCAGATTTAGTGACATTTCTCTGAGAAAAGTGCAGAAAATTCATTACCATCTGGCAAAGCCGGCGGTGAGCCAGGTACCTTGGCAGCATGACATGCATGACGTGCATGACAAACTAATCTCAATTTATTGATTGAGATGTTCAATATGAGGTTCAAAACAGAGCACAAATAGCTGTGCTTGAACGGGGCAGCCCGGGCGAGTTTCTTTCATGATCAAAAAATATTTTGCTAGACTACCCATACAAATCATCTTGGCAACGACATCCCTATATAAAGTGTGTATCTATTTAATCATTTAGGTGGGCACATCCAATATTATTCATTAAATTTCATAAAAATGGACAGGTGACCTTGTTGTTGAACGGCTCTTTAGGGATGCAACAGTTTAATCTCGGCCAGGCAGACTTGTGGAGAGAAGCATATTATCCCTCTGTGGTACAAAACCAAGCTGCATTAGATCCACTTTATTTGCAATCCAAGAAAATATTCTATTGGTTAGGTATTTAGTGTATAGCTTATATATCATTCAGTCTGAAATTAATAATGGGTCATTATTCTTTTCTAAAAATACTGCAACATGAGTCTCTTTCTATGAGGGTGGGGTATCTGATTGCTACTAATAAATTAATTAAAATGGTTTAATATAAGAGGGATAACATGACAATAAATGTTTTATAAAACTCTAAAGGAATAGAGTATGGGCCAGCTGCTTTACATTGGATAAACCCTTAATTGCAAAATGTATAACAGCTTGGGTTACTGGTTGGGGGGGGGGTTAAACCCTACTCAAACAGCAGCTACAATCCTTGTAAGGGTGAAGTCACAAGCAAACCATGAGTTGACCTGTGCCCAAACCTCTGGTAGCTTGGAACAGAGCAGTTGGGCTTAACTTCAAGACAATTTGTAAAGTATGTTTTGCAACACTACAAACAGTAATAATGTGAAAAAAAACACGAGAAGAAACCCACAATAAAAATAGAGTCCATTTTAATAAATCAAACAAAAATGAAAAAGAAATCATCAGTGCAGCTGGAGATATGCAAGTCTAAAGCTTTCAGTGAAAATAGCATCAAAAAGCACAAAGCACCAACTGTGGTTATGTGGTTGCACCAGACCTGGAAAAAGTCAAAAGTTCAGGCTGATGGCAAAGGAGCACTCACCTATGCCTTATGAACACAGTACCTTAGTCCTGGTTGCGAGGAGATGCGGAGTTCTGCATTGACATTGCGTCACCCAGTGGCAGTTATGCTGAAACCACAAATGGGCAGGCAGAGCACATTCAGGCTCACTTACCAGAGTCCAGGACTGGGGTGGCACCACTTGGGAGGGATGAACTCACAAATGGCAGAGTCCAGGTGAGGGGTTCAAGGTTTTTTGAAAACCTGTTCTGTTCCTGAGGCTTCTCATCAGGATGCCAGTCAACTAGCTCTTGGAATCACTCTGGGGTCCTGGGTTTTGAGATACAGGTCCAGTCCTTCTCACCCATGCAAGAGGGCAGCAGATCAGCACAGCGCTGCAGCTGTGTTTCTGGACACCAGTCCAGCAGAGTGGCAGTCCTTTCATTGGCACTCCAATCCTTCTCTGTGTCAGAGTCGACAGTTCCAGAAGTGTACTAAAGAGTTGGTTACAAAGGTCCAATATTCATACCGGGTGCATTCTTGAAGTGGGAGAATCTTTCAGAGGTTTCTCTGTGTAGTGCACATGCTTCCAGGCTCCCCTACCCTGTCTCCAGGACAACTAATGTGGTATGCAATATTTTGTTTAAAGGCAGGACATAGCCTGTTCATGTATACGTGGGGCTGTGCCAAGCTCCACCCCCCATCCCGCTGTGAATGCCCCATCCAGGTACACTTAAGCTCTCCATTGTGAATGGCTGTCTGAGAGCAATACACAAATTCCAAGTGCCAACTATACCCGGTCATGTGACCCAGGAAAAGGGTGCAGGCTCCAAATGGTTAGTACACATAAATGGTAACTTTTTAAAAGTGGCATTTTCAAAATTAGTATTCAAAATCTGATTTTACCATTAAAGAGAATTTTTCATTAGAAATCGAAAGACAAAAACAATGTTCCCGCTATCAATTGGATGTTATAGCTTATTAAATATAATATTGTAACTCTGATGCTATCCTATGGAAGAGGCAGGTCTTACAGTAGTGAAAAACAAGAGTGTGTTCCCTGCCAGGACATCTAAAACTTAAAAGTACATGTCTTCAACTACATTGCTTCCTGCTCTCTAGCCTGTGTAGAACATGCCTCTCTGGGTAAATTATATGTATTCAAAGGGAAGGCTTAGGCCTGGCAAAAGGTTTATTTTGCCAAGTTAAATTGGCAGTTTAACCACTGCACACACAGCCTTCTATGGCAGGCCTGTAACAGACTTGTTAGGCTACTTAGTTAGTGTCACAATATGTGCTGCAGGCCCACTGCTAGCATTTAATATACATGCCCTGGGTACCTATATTACCACTTCACTTGGAGCTTAGAAGTAAATTAAATATGCCATTTGGGCATGAACCAGTTCTGCAATGTTGTAAGGGGTGAGCACATGCACTTTACCACCGGTTCACAGTGGTGAAGTGCCAAACAGTGCTAAAGGTCAACAGAAACAACATCAGAAAAATATGGAGAAAAAAGGCAAACAGTTGAGGGCGAAGTCCACCTTAAGGCTGACAGGTCAAACAAAATGTATTTCTCCTCCGTTACAGGAGTTTCAAAAGTACACCACTGTCAGTATTTGTACATAGAATTTTTGTTTTCATTAATATGCTTGGAATTCACTACCTGAGTAATAAATTGTTCTTCCTTATACAGATGTTCAGAGTATTCTGAAATGTGGCAACTACTTTTGATTTCTCATTGGTTATATTTTCCTTATAATTATGAATACTTGTTAGCTACTTTTTTTAATTTTACAGCAACACTGTTGTTCATATTTGCACTATCTGCAGAGTATTCAAATCGATTTTGTTGGAGCCAGTGAGCTGCACTATTACTTAAATGTTTTTGTATTCAGAATTTAATTGCATTGAGTTGAGTATTGAGAATAGCGGTTTCTGAGCGAGCTGATCATTTGCCTTGCTAGTTAGAGGTAGTAGCTTGACCCCAACATTTCTGATACAATGCCCATATTATTAGCTCTAGATGGATAATTTTTATCTTTAGAAATGTATATGTAAGAGTAGAGCCTTTAATAACAGTTTTCATGCAATCCAAAGGTTATGATTTGAAACAATTTATGGTTGTAATTCAATAAATGTGGAGACAATAACACTTTGATATAACAGGAACACATCAGTTCTAGAAGAGGATATGTGTAAGGCTCAGTAAAAAGTGAAACCTGGCTGATGTGATGAAAGCATGCACAAATCATCTAGAGTATCAAAAGTCCTCATCACATGGATAAGAGTGGTCTACAACTATTACCCATGTAAATATGTATGTGTGTTTGTAGAATCGGTGTTAGAATCAATAATGAGATTAGTGTTTCTGTATGCAAATAATGGTACCTTCCAACCCTAAAGCTCAAGGAGTAGCTGGTTAAATGTCACTGGATAATAGATATTAGCTATGCTAGAGATTTCAATAAAACTAAAATCCATTTAATAAATAAAGTATATGAGTGAAATTCTGGCCTAACCAAATGCTTCATTTTAAATGTGCATTTTCCTTTCCTACCTTTGCATGACTTGCTCAATTTTCCTAATGTTAGCAAATTCCAAACTGCTTTAGCTCAACAAAAAATGTTTTCATCATGACTTTTGCATGGCCTTTTCATGATACAAACTTCCTATGCTAACAAAGAAAGTTATAATTTCTCTTCATTGGTAACCACTGGACCCAAATTGGAATCTCAAAACTTGCTAAACTAACCTTAAACTTGCTTCTTTATGAATAGGCTTCTATTGTGAAGAGATGTGTGAGGAGGTGATTTAATATGATTACACTTAAAACTTATGAGTGTTGTTTCTTTCAGAGACGAAGTTGGTTGAGAGAAATGCTTGATGTTTTATAATGTTTAAAACTCCTACAAAATGTATCTTGGGTTTATTTGTTTAAACTTGCCACCTGAAGAGACTGTTACCATTGGTGATTCATTGCATTTCATAAAGAAGTGTACTATGGAAAGAACAGAGAGAACTCACTCACATGCATCTCAGACTTGCTGACTCTCCTGTTAAAGAGGATGATATTTTATTATTTCTGAGTTTATTCATTTCACTTGCTAGACTGACTCTCAGATACTTTTTTATTATTACATTGTTTGATACTTTCCGACACAGATCATTTTTGAGTCTTAAATACTTTTCTATGAAAAACTCTTCAGGAGCTACTTGACTTCAATGTACTTTCTAAATTTAGAAATATAGAATAGGGATCCTATTTATGGGACATACTTTGAAGTATGTCCTATAACTTATGCTGGATTAATAAAGAAACAATCCAAGAACTAATGATGATTAAAACTTTGAATGCTTTAACTACAACTCACATGAATTGACTTCTTAGAAATTGTAATTGATTAATGCAAAAAGTATAGACTTAAGATTTGCACTTTCCTTTCCCATGCTTTTTTAAAAGGTCCCTACTGGGTATTTTAGGAGTTGCAGAGATTTCATAAAATTTAGAACCTGAACATGCTCTCACAAAAAGTTGGTAGCAGAGCCATGGTTTAAATGACAAAGGGAAGAAGCTGGAATGGTTAAAATAGTGACCCAAATTTGGAAAAAGCCCAGTTGCCTAGCTCCCAGTTTCAAAGACTGATGAAGTGTGGTATCTGAAGTGATTTCAAATTGCAGTTAAAGAACTGTTGAAAATGTCAGTTGGAGCATCAACAGGGCGATGCACTGAAATTGTGATAAACTTTGAATGTGAATTGTATTAAAACATTTCTGATGTTGTTTTGAAGTGCATTGTTGTTTGTTTTATATGTATGTTATATTTGCTTTGTCGAAGAAAATACGAGGATAACAGACTAAGAAATAGTCTCAGATCCTAGGATACATATAGAAGAGATTGAGGTATTCTTGCCTGCTATGTGAAGTGTAAGTTGTGAGACTTCATAAATACACAAATAGATAGAGACATAAAAAATGGTTGTGGTTGCACTGACTTTTGATTGATGCTTGTGAAACATGATGAGAGATAGTAGCCTAGACCTTGTGCGGAGAGGCGAGGTTGGGAAAGTTCAGTCACAGAGTTTTCATGATGATGAAGCTAGATGTTGCTAATTTGTCCACTTGGGCATTCATTATTAACTTGGAGTTCATGTTAATTCCAAGGTTTCTAACTTCCTTAGATACTTTAGAAGGTACAGTGTGGGTCATAATTTTTTCAATTGCCACATGTGATTATTTCCATTTTCAAAGCATTCAGTTTGAGATGGTTCCATGTCATCCATGATCAACAGCTCTGAGGCAACTGAAGATTTGTGAGTTTCCAATGTCTTTAGGCATTCTAGTTTAAGGGGTATTTGTGTGTCATCAACATAGTTGTAGCATGTGAGATAAAATTTATTGATAATTGCCAGTAATGACTTCACGTAGATGTGGAAAAGCATGAGTGAGATCATTGAGCATTGAGGGACCCCTGCTCTTGTGAAGTAGGGTTTAGATGAGAAAGGGGGAACATAGATGACATTAGCTCTGTTTTGATGTAAGATGTCATCCAGTCAAGAGCAGTTCCCTCTAAGCTGGCTTTCTTAGAGTCTTTGTATTAGGGTGTCATGGTCAACTGTATCAATGATAGCTGAGAGGTCCAAGAGAAGTAGTGCAGCTACTCCATTATGATCCACTGTGTTTTTAAAAACATCCCAGATGCCAATGAGAGCAAATTCAGTGCCTCTTCATAGGCGGAATCCAATTTGGTAGTCTGAAAGTGTGGAGTTATCCTCAATGAATTATGACATCTGGGTGAAAGCTGCTCTTTCTATAATTTTGCCCAGGAAAGGTCCATATGTAGTTCCTCTTAGTTAGGATCATGCGGGTCTAGGTTTCCTTTCTTTAATAATAGGTGTATGTATGCCTTTTTAAGGTCTTCAGGAAAGAGTCCTGTAGTTAGAGAAATATTGATGATTCTTCTTACTGTTACGGCCGCAGAGGTAGATAAAAGAATGTTCTTGAAGATGCGTGGTGGACAATGGCCAGAAGGGCAGCCGGAAGGCATTCTTGCTTTGACCAGATCCATAAAGTCACTTTGTAATACTCGTTTGAAGGAGTGCAGAGGCTGGGTTGGCTCACTTTTTTAGAAACCGTCTGGTGCTGAAGGTTTTTCTTTGTTTTACATAGAAGTCTAATGTGTCTGCCTTGGTTGTGCAATGATTTGACAGTTTTTCTGTGAATTCTTGAGTAATGGGATGAGTTCCTTCCATGCATTTAGGTATTTAAAATTTGTTGAGAATTTTATAAAATTCTTTATTTGCAGATATAGCGTTTTGAATTCCGTCTGAGTAGTACCTTTTTTATTGATTTGCATAATTTGTTAAGTTTGCATAGGTGAAGTTTGTCTTGAATTCTGTTTGTTTTGAGGCAGGTTCATTGCAGCCTACTGGTTTGTTGTTTTAGGTTTTTTAGTTCTGTATTTCTCCAAAGTTCCTGTTTTCTTTTGTCCTGCTTTGTTTTTCTGAGTGGTATTAGGATATGGAAACTTCCTGAAGCCATTCATATTTTTTTTTCAATAGAATTTATTGTGTCTAGTTCTGTGTTGGCTGTCAGTTGTGTTTCTAAGTATTACAAAATGAATTTGTTCAATAGTTAATTGGTGGATGTACATAAAGTGGTCTTAGATGTGTTGATGTGTGGTGTTTTATGTTGGAAACCTACAAGATGGTGGTCTGACCATGTGACTGATGTGATTCTTTGAGTGATAACGAGTTCTGGGTTTACAAAAATGACATCTAGAATATGTCCTGCGATGTATGTGCGCATGATCCAATGTAGGTTCAATGTTACTAGGCCAGTGATAATAGCTTTTCGATAGGACATATTGGGTTTGTCTAACCAAATGATTAGGTTACCAAAAATGCATAGGTTGGAGTATAGTGTTATAAGTTTTGAAACTGTGTCAAAGAATAGCTAGTTGGTGGTCTGTAAGGGAGGAGAAAGTTACAGGAGGAAGGTAGTCTAGGGTTGCATCTGGTGATGAGAGCCTCACAATCTTGTATGGAAATGTCACCGGTTTTGCTGAGAGTTGTTTGAATATAACAGCTAGTGCACCTCCTCTTTTGCCTACACGGTTTTGTGTGATGGCATAGAGAAAAGGCTTCATGCAACACTGGGCCATGTCTTCTACCAAACATAGTTCAGTTATAAAGAGTAAGTCAGATTGTGTGTCAGAGAGTAGGTTGTAGATGTGGTGCTTGTTTTTATAGAGTGATCAAGCATTTATATGTAGGCAGTTTGAAGATTGTGTTTTGGTGGTGGAGTGATTTTTTTTTGTAGAAGAGTAGTCAGTATATTTTGAACTTGTAGCAGGTGTGCCATTAGTGCTGATATTAACTGTATGAGGGTCACAATAGTTTGTTTTTCTATATTTTGTTCCTCATTCAGAAGACTTAGAAGGCATTTTGTTGGGTCTGTGTATGTTGGTGGTGGAGCTGGTAAATGTGTGTGAGATGGTGAGTTGTAATGTGTTTTAAGAGTAGCCTAGTTGTCTAATAGACATGGGGATGCACAATTGTGAAGATTGACATGTTGTTTATTTTGTTTGCGTCTGTTTACGGTGGAAGTGGTATGGGTTGGGGTAGTGGTGGAACATGTGGGTCATTTTCTAAGGGTCTAAATGGTGCAATTGATGAGAGGCAGGTGAATGAATGCTGCCGTGTTAGGGTGTTTCTGTTAGATATTGGTGAAGATAGAGAATTTTGGAGGAAAGTTGGCTCAGGATTTGGATTATTTGTGTAGCCATGAGGGTGGGGGTGGTGGTGACAGAAAGAATTATGAAAGTGTGTGTAATTTTTATGTGCTGGTGTGTGTGTTTTATTAGGTTTTTCTGGAGTAGTTAGAGGAAATATTGATATAGTAGTTTTCTGTCAAGGATTTGTATGTGAAGTACTGCTGGTGAGTCATATGTAACTAGTGCATAGGTTGATGTGTTTTGGAGAAGAGTATATTGGATGCATAAGAGGGGATGGACAAGAGTTATGAATGTTTGTGTTAGATTTTATCACTGGAAGAGGTGCATATGTGGTGTACTGGAGTTTAAAGATAGAATGGTTGTGTGTAATTGGTAAAAAGAAGAGGAGGGTGTTGAGTATAGGTTTTGCTGTGATTAAAGGGAGTCATTTGGGATCAATTACAGGATAGAGCTGGTGTCCTGTATGATCAGGGTGTATGTTTCTAGATGCATTAAATTATGTATAATGTGATTTTGTGTTGTGTTGGTAATGTGTAGATGTGTTAGCGGTATAGAACAGAGTTATGTTTTGTATGAGAATGAAGGTGCCACAGTGTTGTAGTTGGGGTATAATTGTGTAAAGGTGTGGTTTGTGGGGTTTTGTAGTGGGTGTTCAGACATTGAAATCTGTGTGAGGTTTGTTTGTGGTGCATGAATAGAAGGCCTTTGCTGATATTGAGTTTGGAAAGTGGCAGATGTAGAGAGCTGATGGTGGTAGCTAATAAGTAAAAAATTGAGCAGCACCTGGCTTGACCAGGCCCAAAATGGCAACTGCCCATGCCCTCTCTGCCCAAACAGGCAACTGCCATTCTCCTATCCGCCCTTAGCCTCAATTTCAAGCTGAGATGCCCTGAGCTCTAGGCTTAAATAGCTCTATTGGGCAATGAAACCGTAGCACTAAACCTAACCAATCAGAACTCTAACCCTAAACCCTACAGCCAATGGGAGGTCTGGCTCTATGAACCAATCACAGCACTAGCCCTAACAGCCAATCAAAACCAAATACCTAAGTCCTAAGTCCAATTGGAATCATAGCCCTATCAACCAGTCAGAACCCTGCCCCTGACAGCCAATCAGAACTGTTGCCCTAAAACCTTAGTCCAGTTGAAACCCTAACCCTAGTAACCATTCAGAACCCTAGCCCTAACATGCAATCAGAAATCAAACCCTAGCCCTTAGCCCAATAGAAATAGTAGCTCTAGCAACCAATCACAGCAACAGGTGCAACAACCAATAGAAACGTATACAAGGGGCAAAAGACCTTAAGCTCAGGCTGCTGTGGCAGGGGCAAGGAGGTGTTCCTCTATTCAGAATCTCAGTGGAGATAGACAAGCTCGGTCCAAACTTCCTAGCTTCTAGATTGAAATGCACTTAAATTAATCACTTTTAGAAGTCTAAAACAAATTCTGCAAGCACTTTCCAAGCACAGTTTAAAACCACAGAGCAGATTAAGCAATCTTCTAAACACACTCTGGTTAGCCACTGGGGTGTATTCTTGCCTTTTCCCAACCATGTAGTGGGTTGATGAGGCTTAATACAGTCTATGGGACAAACAACAAGGAATCTTCATGCAGCCATGGGTAGAATAAGACAGTAGTTTAAAGGTACCAAGCTTGCAGATAGTCAAGAGGTAAATTCAGACAATTGGGTTAGAACAATACAGCAATTTAAAAGGACCACATTTGCAGAAAATCCAAATGTAAATTCATACTGGCATGGGTAGAACAAAACAGCAGTTTAAAAATACAAAGTTTGCAGAAAAACAAATTGGCAAATGTAAAAAACCTTGGCAGGGGAAAACACTTTTTTTAAATTTACAAGAATACACAGAAAGTCTGTGTCCTTCCCACCTTCTCTGACTCTTGCTCACTTGGCTCTTCAGGGTGCAGAGAAGCTGGGCTCACAAGATGGAGGTGGCTGTCTGTATTCCTCAAACTCAAACCAAGAGAACACAATACCAAAGGAATGCAGCACTGTTTGGTCCTCATAATAAATCTGGTGGTCTGAGTACCACCATGGCGGCGGTGTTGGTCACACAGCCGCCAGGCCGGTTGTGCAGGCCATCATATTATGACCCTGGCGGTCTTCCCAGTGGAATACAGCAAATTCACCACCAGTATCCCCAGTGTGGAGGGGATGCTGCGGATGGCAGTAGGCATTTCCAGGCCAGTGGGGACCATGCTCCCGCCGAGCAGATAATGAGGTTGCACACCGCCATGATTTCCTGGTGGAACTGAGTGCAATAAAAAGAGACACTCACTTTTGGAAACACAGACACATTCAAAGCTGCCATGGAGACCTGTGTCTCCAGAACCAGTGACGGAGACGACGAAAATTACAACAACCATAAGTACGCCCACCTAGCACACACTGGAGGAAAAGGAATTAGAACACATGCACATACAACACACATTAGGAACAGCTAACGTCTGCTACACACACACAGGCAACCACACACGCTTATCATGACACACGCACCTGCACACACACAAAACACACACATGCACATGGACAATGCACACACCACAGCCAACAAAAATGTGCTATACACACCCCACCATGCATGCACATCCCCGCCACAGGCTAACACATGTGTACACAACACCACCAACTCACACAACATCACAATCACAACTACAAAAACGCATTGCCAACCCATAGAACTGCACAGCACACAGACAAATGACAACGTACTGACAACAACATGCAAAGACTACTCACAACCAATCAACAACAACACACACCTATCCAACACACCAAATGTCACACCTTGCCTACACAACATATAACGCATATGACATACCCATCACTACACACAAGGACGCACACACAACAACCACACAATGGCACACAGCACCTCCACAACACATCTCACAAAGTACAATGCGCACATGTATGGAGCTAAACAATCATATCACAGACACAAAACACACCAATAGCAGCAGGACCAATGGCAGGCCCACACACACACATGCAGCCCAGGCACAACAGCTAGCACACACAACACACACAACTCACACACACACAAACCAAATCCCACAAACACAACACACCTATGTCGAAAGAAAGGCAGGACAAGCATGTAACCATCAATACCAACAGCCGGTTGGTCCAGATGTGATATAATAGGTGCAGATTTGTAAATTATATACAACATTAGGCCAGTGGCCAGTCAATAGTCAATTGTGCCCATGGCACATATGGCACAACATAGTCCCTGTGCGAGGATGGCAAATTTATGACGCTGAATAGCAATATCGTGGTTTCAAAGAACTGTCTTTTATTGGTTCTTGAAACAGTTTATACGATGAGTAATATGTACAAAGTTTATGAAATAGCAGTAGGTCCTCTTGGCTCGTCCTTCTTCTTTCTTCCCAGGCCTCGCGGGGAGCATGGAAACAAGAAAATAAATAGATACGGTAAGTGGGGAGGCTTGTTAAGGCTTAACTGTTCTCGTCTTTCCCTTTTCTCTCTCACTCTCTTTGGCCCTCTCTCCGCTGTCTTCTTATTGTCTTACTTCTTTTCGCTTGTGTTGTCCCTCTTCTGATTCTCCTGCCAGACTCCCTTCCTGCCTGTTTCCTTGCGTCCTGCGCTTCTTGCTTATGTACTGTTTTCCGTCTTTCTTCTTCTTTTTTCTCTCTCTCTCTTTCTCTCGTTTATTCGTTTTAGTGTACTTAATCGTAAATCTCTTCCTGTGTACGCTCTATCTTCTTGGTATCGTATTTCCTATATTTCTCTTCCCTTTCTTTTCTGTATCTGAATGCCTGCTATTGTTTTCTTGCCCCGTCCCCTTTTCCCCGCAGTGCTCACCATCACAAGTGCCCGTTCACCCTCTCCTTTTCTCCCTTCTTTCCCCTCCTCTTCCCCGCTCCTCTCACCTCCCGCCTCCCTTCCCCGCTTCCGTCTCCGTACCTGGAGAGGCCACACTTCTCCGGAAGCGTGGCGGCGTAGAAGCGGGCTCCCCGGGCCAGCTGTCTCCAAGTCTCCTCTGTGGTACTCCAGCTCCCTTCGGCTCCGTCTTCCGGCCGTCCTCCTCCTCGATGGTGGGTTCCTCGTCCTCTTGTTCCTCCTTTGTCACTCGTATGTCTCCACTCCCTCTCGCTTCCCTCACTCTCTTTGACGCTCCGCTTTTAACCCGCAGTTGGTCCCGCGGTTGCCATAAGCGACCAATCAAATCGCCGGGGTCTACAGTATGCACCAGGTCGTGTGGGGCAGAGTCAGCACAAGTAAGAGAACTGTGTGGGTCGGAATGGAGCGACCCATCACAGACACTCCCCCTAGAGAGCGTCTGTAGACGACGCTCATCCGAAGGACATCTGGAGAGAAAGTCAACATTGGCCATGAGACGTCCCGGAGAATGAAACACCTGAAACGAAAAGGGTTGTAAGGAAAGAAACCACCTCAGGACTCTAGGATTCGTATCCTTATGACGAGACAGCCAAGTGAGTGGGGCATGATCAGTCAGGAGGGTGAAAGGACGGCCACTGAGGTAATACCGGAGAGACTCAATGGCCCACTTAATGGCGAGACATTCCTTCTCAATAGTGGGATATGGACGCTCACGGGGAAGAAGCTTTCTACTGATAAACAGAACAGGGTGAACCGACCCATCAGTTTGGGTTTGTGATAACACGGCCCCTAGACCAACGTCAGAAGCGTCGGTTTGTAAGATAAAAGGACGACCAAAATCCGGGCAGCACAATACAGGGTTGGTAGCCAAGGCCTCCTTAAGCCTCAAAAAACTGTGCATACCTTCTTCTGGTAAGGAGGAGAATGTTTTAGGAGACCCATTCTTTAGCAGATTCGTAAGAGGCTCAGCTATGGTCGAAAACCCAGGAATAAACCGCCTGTAGTAGCCGACGAGCCCAAGGAACGAGCGTATTTCTTTTTTTGACTTAGGTACTGGAATCTGTTTTATGGCTGCAACTTTTTCAATTTGAGGGTAGACTTTACCTTGTCCTAAGACATACCCCAGGTATTTGATTGATGTACAGCCTAACATACATTTTTCAGGATTGGCAGTTAAGTGGGCTTCCCTCAATGTCTGTAGCACTGTTGATAAATGTTGGAGGTGGTCAGTCCATGAGTCGCTAAATATTACAATGTCATCTAAGTAGGCTGAGGCATAGGAGCGATGGGGCCTTAAAATCATATCCATTAGCCGTTGAAAGGTAGCAGGGGCTCCGTGTAGTCCAAAAGGGAGAACTGTAAACTGATATAACCCAGAGGGTGCTGAAAATGCGGTCTTTTCCCTGTCTGTTTCTTTTAAGGGGATCTGCCAATATCCTTTTGTGAGATCTAAAGTAGACATGAACTTGGCATGCCCTATTCTCTCCAACAGTTCGTCGATGCGAGGCATAGGGTAAGCGTCAAAGTAGGTGAGCTCATTCACCTTCCGATAATCTACACAGAAGCGCGTGGTTCCATCTGGCTTGGGTACTAACACTATAGGGGAACACCAGGGACTACTGGATGGTTCAATAATCCCGGATTGTAACATTTTAGTAACCTCCTGTTCGATTACAGCTTTCTTGGCTTCCGGAATCCTATAGGGTCTTTGTCTTACAACTGCCTCGCTCTTGGTTCTGATACTATGTTCGGTTAAATTAGTGTGGCCAGGGTGTCGGGAGAATATATCTGCATAGGTGGTAAGTATTCGATAGAGAGAGGTTTGATAACTGTCAGCAAGAGAGGTATTGATCCGGGGTTTATCGTCTCCTTCATTGGGGGAAAAGGAAAGAGCGGGATAAGGAATGTCTTCTCTCTGCTCTGTCACGATATGTTGGATTTTATGGCTATGCTCAGTCTCTTGCCATTTTTTTAACAAGTTTATATGATAGATTTGTTCTTTTTGCGGTCGATGGGGAAGAGCCAACCGGTATGTTGTTAGGTTGATTTGTTCTAACACTTCATATGGTCCTTGCCATCGGGCTAACAATTTATTCTCACTACTGGGGAGAAGGATTAGAGCCTTATCTCCAACCTTAAGAGTACGAAACACACTTTTAGCATCATAATTCTTCTTTTGCCTGTCTTGGGCTTCTCTTAAATTCTCATGGGCTCTATCCCATACAGCCTGTAGATTCTCTTTTAAGTCTTTAGTATAGGTCAGTAGATCCTTTATGTCCTCATCTCTTTCCTCCCATTGTTCTACCAACATATCAAGGAGGGTTCGAGGAGGTCTACCAAATAACATCTCAAAAGGACTATGTCCAAGGGAAGTCTGGATATGTGTACGTATGGCATATAATACGAGTGGTAGTTTTTTTTCCCAGTCTCTTCCGTCCTCTGCTACGCTCTTCCTAAGTAACGACTTAATGGTCCGATTATATCGTTCCACAAGTCCATCAGTTTGGGGATGGTAAACCGAGGTCCGGATTTGTTTTATCCCCAACGTGTCACTGACCTCCCTCATTAATCTAGACATGAAAGGAGTACCCTGATCAGTCAGAATTTCTTTAGGGAACCCGACCCTTGAAAAGAACTCGATCATAGCTTGGGCCACTACCTTTGTATGCATACTAGGAAGCGGGATTGCCTCGGGATACCTCGTGGCGTAGTCCACCAGGACTAATATATACTGTCTTCCTTTAGTAGATGGGGTGAGGGGACCAATAAGATCCATTCCTACACGAGAAAAAGGGGTTTCTATAATCGGGAGGGGTTGTAAAGGGGCAGGGGGTTGCATTCCTGGATTATAGAATTGACATTTCTGACAGGTTTGACAATACCGCCGTATATCCCCATATACCCCAGGCCAATAGAATCGCTGGAGGACCGCTGCCTCAGTCTTATCTCTTCCGAGATGCCCTTCCCCTGTCTCCCCATGGGCTAGTTGTAAGACCTGCTCTCGGTACCTCCCAGGGACTAATAATTGTCTCCGGTCCCTATTTCCTGACTGGGGCAGTCTATATAACAGTTCATTATGTATGTGAAATGTGGGTCCTACCCCTCCTTCCTCCCGATTAAGGGCCTTTTCCCAGGCATTCTTTAAGGATGGATCCTCTCTCTGTGTTTGTCTAAAATCCCCGGCAACGGTGTATACCTTTCCGGTGCTTTTGTGTGAGTTCTTGTTCCCTGGATTCTCCTCCCAATATTGCTGTCTCTGGACTCTTTTCTGTCTTTTGCTTACGTGGGGTTTTAGAGGGCGAGTCTCAGCTATTTCAATATCATAGGGTATTTCCTCCCACCATTTTCTCATCAGATGTACTTCTCCGGCTTTGTGCAATAATTGTGGAAAGGCTACATAGTCGGTCCCAATAATAATATCTTCTTCAAGATGTGGCAATACTCCAACCCTGAGGGTTTCTTCTTCACCCCTCCACTGAAAGCGAATGCTAGCTACTGGGTAATATGACTGATCACCATGGACACATGCTATCAATACCTGGGTATGGGGTATGGTGTGCCTTGCTTCTACTAGGTTTTGTCTAATGACGCTCTGACTGCAGCCAGAGTAAACTAAAGCTACTTTCTCTTGTCCATTTAGACAAATGGGAAGCGTATAAGTAGGCCTAGCCTCCCCAGCCCAGAAAACCCTGCCTTTGGTGACGCCAATTTCCATGGGTTCTTCTATGTCTTTTTTCTGTGGACAAAAGCGGGCGATATGACCCCATTCAGAACAATTATAACATTGAGGTCCGCTAGACGTATAAGAGGCTGGAGGTGGATGGGGACTACGTATTCTCTCTGGCTCATGGGAATTTGGTGGTCGTGAAGGTGCTATTTTCCCTATATTGGGCCGTGCAGGAGATGGTCCAGGGTTCCGATAAGGGGTGGTTTTGAAATCTGGGCTCCTGTGGAAGGCACAGGCTAAGTCAATTGCTGTTTCGTTAGTTAATCCGGGGTGTTGCCGAACCCAATTTCTTGTGGTTGAGGGCAGTGCATCCAGGAATTGTTCTAATACAATCACATCGAACATTTCTTCCCGAGTCTTTTCGGTGGGCCTTAACCAACGTCCCGCCGCATTTTGGACCCGGTAATATAAGGCGCGAGGATTTTCTTGTAATCCCCATTTCATATGCAGGAATTTGCTCCAATAACTTTCGTGGTCTAGTCCTATCCTTTCTAGGACAGTCTTTTTGATCTCCTTGTATGGGAGTGTGCCCATGGGATTGATGGCTTGATATGTGGCCTGTAATTGTCCAGTCAATAATGGGGCTATATATTGGCCCCATTTGTCTTCGGGCCAGTTGGCTGTACTGGCCACCCTTTCAAAATTAAGAAAAAATGAATCCGGATCTTCCTGATCCTGGTATTTTTGTAGAACACTGCTCGGCACATTCGGATGTACTTTGGTATGTGCAATGGTCTCTGTTAATTTACTCATGGCAGTTTCATGGACTAGTTGATTGTTGGCCATAATTGTGGCCTGACTTTTAAGGGCCGTCTGTAACGCTTCTCTCTCCTCTTTGGCGTCTTTCATTTGCTGCTCCCACATCAACTGTAGATGTCGTTGTCCTTCTGCGAGCTGAGCAATTACATCCGCCATGGTGGGTTTTTCTTCCATCGTCTTCTCCGCGTGTGTGGGGTTCAAATCCCCCTTCTGACTCCACTTGTGCGAGGATGGCAAATTTATGACGCTGAATAGCAATATCGTGGTTTCAAAGAACTGTCTTTTATTGGTTCTTGAAACAGTTTATACGATGAGTAATATGTACAAAGTTTATGAAATAGCAGTAGGTCCTCTTGGCTCGTTTTTCTTCTTTCTTCCCAGGCCTCGCGGGGAGCATGGAAACAAGAAAATAAATAGATACGGTAAGTGGGGAGGCTTGTTAAGGCTTAACTGTTCTCGTCTTTCCCTTTTCTCTCTTACTCTCTTTGGCCCTCTCTCCGCTGTCTTCTTATTGTCTTACTTCTTTTCGCTTGTGTTGTCCCTCTTCTGATTCCCCTGCCAGACTCCCTTCCTGCCTGTTTCCTTGCGTCCTGCGCTTCTTGCTTATGTACTGTTTTCCGTCTTTCTTCTTCTTTTTTCTCTCTCTCTCTTTCTCTCGTTTATTCGTTTTAGTGTACTTAATCGTAAATCTCTTCCTGTGTACGCTCTATCTTCTTGGTATCGTATTTCCTATATTTCTCTTCCCTTTCTTTTCTGTATCTGAATGCCTGCTATTGTTTTCTTGCCCCGTCCCCTTTTCCCCGCAGTGCTCACCATCACAAGTGCCCGTTCACCCTCTCCTTTTCTCCTTTCTTTCCCCTCCTCTTCCCTGCTCCTCTCACCTCCCGCCTCCCTTCCCCGCTTCCGTCTCCGTACCTGGAGAGGCCACACTTCTCCGGAAGCGTGGCGACGTAGAAGCGGGCTCCCCGGGCCAGCTGTCTCCAAGTCTCCTCTGTGGTACTCCAGCTCCCTTCGGCTCCGTCTTCCGGCCGTCCTCCTCCTCGATGGTGGGTTCCTCGTCCTCTTGTTCCTCCTTTGTCACTCGTATGTCTCCACTCCCTCTCGCTTCCCTCACTCTCTTTGACGCTCCGCTTTTAACCCGCAGTTGGTCCCGCGGTTGCCATAAGCGACCAATCAAATCACCGGGGTCTACAGTATGCACCAGGTCGTGTGGGGCAGAGTCAGCACAAGTAAGAGAACTGTGTGGGTCGGAATGGAGCGACCCATCACAGTCCCATAACTTGACTCTTGGCTGCAAAGTGACCTCAACAGTGTAGAGGTATCATTGGGGCAGGCAGGCACCTCAGGGATATTTGCGGGTGGTGGTGGGAGTCTGGGCTTCAGAGGGGGTCCTTGTGGTTGGGTCTGGGTTTGAGTGGGGGCTCCTTGAGTTTGGGTTCGGGCAGGGGGCCTTGGGTTTAGCAGTAGGGTAATTAGCTTTTGCCTTGGTATGGGGGACCTTGTGTGGGGGTCGACCTCTTAGCAGGGGGAGGGGCATGGGTAATAGCAGGGGTAACAGGGGAGGACTGGGAGGTGGAAAGGCTGGACTTGGGGAGGGCACTTTGGGGGGACATAGGAGTGGGGGATGGGTAGGGAGCAGGGAAAACTCATAAAGGAAACATTTCTTAGGTTCACAAGGGCGGTCATGGGTAAAGTCTTTGAGAGTGGAGGGAGGTTGGAGTGATTATACTATGTGTTCTTGTTGGTGTTTTTGGTGAAGGTGCGTCCATGGATTAAATATGTATGCTGGGTGTCTGTTGGGTGGGTGAGTGCAGGTGTTTAGGTGTTTTGGGAGGAGTGGGGAGGCAGTGCCATGCTAAATTGGTGACTGTTTCTTACGGTAGTGTCTGCAGGTATGGTACATGAGCTGCAGGTGGGGGTGTCTGTAGTTGTAGTAAGTGCGCATGTGGTGAATGGAGTAGATGTATGCAAGTCTAATATTGTGCTGAACGTGGGTATGATGGGACATGTGGCTAGATCAGCGAGTGGTGGTGTCATGCTAGCAGGTGTGAGTGGTGTAGTGTCTCTAAAGGAGGGGTGGTGGGGGAGTCGGTGCAGGGAGTGGATGTTGTGTCTGCAAGTGGGTGTTGTCTGTGTGCATGCTTGTGGTGGGTCTTGAGGAGCATTGGTTTGTCACTGTGTCTATTGAGGTGGATGAATGCCTTTGTGAATGTGTGCTCTGGATGAGCGTGGGTAAGGGGTTTTGGGAATAGGATGAGGTAGGTGAAGGGGGGACAGGAGACAAAGGGACACTTGTTGCCATCATTGAGGTGGCCAGAGACTGAAAGGATTTCTGCAGGACTTCCAGGAGTGCATTGCTCCATTAGACTTGAGCTACCAGTCCCTGGATGGCATTCACCATGGTGGACTGACCCACAGAAATGGACCTCAGGAGGTCAATAGCCTCCTCTCTGAGGGCAGCAGGATTGACTGGAGCAGGGACAGAGGTGCCTGCAGTGAAGGAGATGCCAACCCTCCTGGGTGAGCAGGCACAAGCAACTGGGTGGGGAACTACAGGTAGGACAGTGCTAGTTAGGGAGGTGGTGGACAATAATGTTGCTGGGGTGGTCCCAGATGGGTCCGTCACCGCAAGGGAGTGTCCATCGGAGGAGGAATCTGAAGATGATGTGGTCAATCCAGTGCCGCCCATGACACTCCCCTCACCCTCCATCCCACTGGGTCCATCTGCCTTGCTGGTATCAGCCTCCTGGGTCTCATGGGCTGCTGCTTCTCTACTCACCTATGCCCCTTCTCCTCCACCTGAAGATGCTGATGCAAACAAAAAGAAAGGAAGAGTTTGTAGGAGAGAGAGAGAAAGATAGTATGGATAAGAGTCAATACTTACCTCCCATATACACATATCAACATGTGCATCTCTGACATAACACATCATGGCAGGGCATGCCATTACAAGTGCACTACAAGTCTGCTATTACCTATTGGCCAAGGCAAGCTCTAATGGTAATTGTACAACAGATGTGCACAGAAGTTGACATAGTGACATGATGGAGGCTGTGACTCTGCATAACAGCATTGTATTCCCCAGGGCTATGTCATACATGACATGTGTTAGACCTGGCAGCTTTAGGTTGGTCATCCCCCAACATTTTCCCTGCCTCCCTCCACTTTTCTGACACTGTTTTTGCTGGTTGTAGGACTTTGTGCAGTTTACCACTGCTAATCAGTGCTGAAGTGCATAGGCTCTCTCTCATAAACATGGTAACATTGGTTCTTACCCAATTGGCATGTTGTATCTACTTGTAAGTCACTAGTAAAGTGCACTACATGTGCCCAGGGCCTGCAGATTGAATGCTACTACAGTAGATGGGTCTGCAGCACTGGTTGTGCCACCCACATAAGTAGCCCCTTAACCATGTCTCAGGCCTGCCATTGCAAGGCCTGTGTGTGCAGTTTCACTGACACTTCGACTTGGCATTTAAAAGTACTTGCCAAGCCTTAAACTCTCCTTTTTCTATACATAGGTCACCCCTATGATAGACCCTAGGTAACCCATAGGGCAGGGTGTGATGAGAGTAAAAGGTAGGACATATCCCCGTGTGGTTATATGTCCTGGTAGTGGAAAACTCCTAAAATCATTTTCCACTACCATGAGGCATGCTCCTTTCATAGGCTAACATTAGGGGTACCCTCATATATCGTTTGAGTGGTACATTCTGATCAGAAAGGGGTAAACAGGTCATGTTTAGTATGGCCAGGATGGTAATGGAAAATCCTGCTCATTGGTGAGGTTGGATTTTATATTACTATTTTAGAAATGCCACTTTTAGAAAGTGAGCATTTCTCTACACTTAAAATCCATCTGTGCCTTACAGCCTGTCTCCAATCCACGTCTGGGCTGGGCTGGTTGACAGCTCCCTTGTGCTTTTCACCCAGACAACCAAAAACACAGGATACTCAGTCACACTTGCACTCATCTGCATATTGAATGGGTCTTCCTGGTGGAAGGTTGGAGGGGCCTGACACTTACATTTCAAAGGCTAGTGGCCTGCCCTCACACAATGGAGTGCCAAACCCCCTACTGGGACCATAGCAGACAGACCTGTATTGAAAGGGGACCTTGTGCACTTCAAAACTACTCTTTGAAGTCTTCCTCACTTCAAAGGTATTTTTGGGTATATAAACTAGGTCCCTGACCCCACCAAATCTGACACTCCTGGAGCAGATCCTGCAGCCTGTCAAGAGGAACTGCCTGCCTGCCTGAAGGACTCACTTGGACTGCTGCCTTGCTGTTGCCCTGCTGCCTTGCTAGCCTCTGTCCTTGCTAAGAAGTGCTCTCCAAGGGCTTGGATTGAGCTTGCCTCCTGTTTCTGAAGTCTCAGGGCCAAAAGGACTTCTTTTCTTCAAGGAAACTCCTTGTGCGGTGAAAATCGACTCACAGCCTGTCGGAAATGATGCACAGCCTGCCCAGTGACGAGAAAATCACTGCATTGCTCACCCAGAATGATAAAGCCCCGAGTGGAGACTGACTCAGTGCCTGCATTGTGACAGGAACGTCAACGTACGCCCATATTGAATCTAGGCACAGCCAAGGCAGAACAATGCAGCCCAACTTCCTGAGTGAAGAATTGACGCAGCACCTGCTGTGCAATAGAAACTCTGACATATCGCCCATTGGGTCGATGCAGCACCTGTGACTTCATCCTGCATGCTCAAGATTTCCACGCATCTTCCCGGGGCATCGAAGGACCCCGCATCGCAGTGAGGATCCAAGACTGCATGCCAAAAATAGACGCATAGCCCATGCAGCATGGGAAGAAACCACACATCATTTGTGCTGCATCAGGAAATCCAATGCACACCTTCCTTTTTCCATGCATCTCCTCCTCTGCAGTCTCCACGCGTGTAACTTTGATGCAATCCAGGTACTTTGTGCACACAAGAGACAATTGTTGATTCTTAAAGACTTAGGCCCTCATTACAACCCTGGCGGTAAATCCCGCTTACCGCTGTGCAGAAGACCGCCAACATAACTCTGTGCCCACGGAATTCCGCTACAGGGATTACAACCCACAGCTCGGAATCCACCACAAAACAGACACCCACACAAGTCCGCCACACCAAAGGTCAGGGATAAACTGGCGATACCAAAACCGACACCGTCACGCCAACAGGAATACGCCCACACTATCACAACTCACGAATCAACGCAGCGGTCTTTCAATCACGGTAATCCATTGGCGGTACACACCGCCACACTCAAAATACACACACATATACAAAACACAACCACATTGGACAATTCAAAATACACACACCGCACCCACACACCCAATCCAATATAAAACACCCACCCACATAACCCACAAACCCTTACTACCAGAAATTTAAAGCAGGCCAGAGAGATACACCACCTTAAACAACAGCAGCATCCACAGACACACAACACCACCACTTACACAACATCCACGCACCTCAAACAATACACACAAACACATCCCCTCACACATCACAACACACACCACCCCATACATCACCCACACCACATCATGGCAACTCAACGACACCCCAGGTTCTCTGAGGAGGAGGGAGTTGCTCAGGGTCATGGTGGAGGAAATCGTCCGGGTAGAGCCACAGCTATTCGGATCGCAGGTGCAGCACACCTCCATTGCAAGGAAGATGGAGCTATGGAGGAGAATTGTCGACAGGGTCAACGCAGTGGGACAGCATCCAAGAACCAGGGATGACATCCGGAAGAGGTGGAACGACCTACGGGGGAAGGTGGGTTCTGTGGTCTCCAGACACCAGATTGCTGTACAGAGGACTGGCGGTGGACCCCCACCTCCTCTCCCACAACTAACAACATGGGAGGGGCAAGTCTTGGCAATACTGCATCCTGAGGGCCTCGCAGGAGTAGCAGGAGGACTGGGTTCTGGTAAGGCAAATCTTTACTACTTTATCCCCGACTCTACCTCCATGCCATCACATAACCCACCTTTACCCTCACACCTATCACCCCAACAACCCACAGATACCCCTCCAACACAATCCACACATCCCAAAAACAAGCCCTGAATGTAACACCAATGAATGGACACCCATCACCAAAGCATGTCCAGTACAGAGACTCACCCAGGCCACAAAATCACCAATCACACAAGGGCCAAGGCAATAATGCAAGCACAGGAGTAGAGGGTAACTCACCCATTGCACAAGATGGCACACACAGATACAATAATTTTGCTTTTACGCCCCTACAGGACCCCTACCCAACAACACCCTGTTCACCATTGCAGGGGTGCTGCAAGACCTTGTCAACACCAGGAGGGACACAGTGGCACAACAAGAGGCCCCTGACACTAGCCTGGACGATGAACAGCCCTCCACCTCTGCTGGCGCTAGTTGACAGGAGGCACCACCACAGGAACACAACACCAGCACCCCACCCCCTGCAGATGGAGAACCAGCCCGCAAATGGTCCCTGAGATCCAGGAACAAGACAGAGAACATTGCCAAGACCACCGTCAGGAAATGAGACCCCCCTGAATGTCACCCTTCTGCCCCACTCTGTTACGTTGTCCATCCTTAAACTGCCATTGCTCCACTTCCTATACCCATTTGGACAATGCACCTGTGAAACAAATAGACTGGACTCTGCCATGGACATTCCTCCACCACCACCCCAGCCCATTTCACAACCCCCTCCACTTATTTGCACAGAAATAAACACACTTCAATCACAAAACAATCTGGAGTCAGTCTGTGCTTTCACAAATGTGTAATTGCAATAACCATGAAATATAGCAATGTCAATTTACTTGTGTACATACCAATGTCAAACAACTGTAGGCCAGGAGAAAACATATCAGAGGGCACAAAGTGGAACCCACATCTGTAAAATGGAGACGCAAAGTGACAAGTCAGTGTCCATACACTTAGCGCCAGATGTAGCAAAGGTTTTTCCCCATTCTGTGTCTGTGGGAAAAAGTGTTCGTACATATGGCCCTTAGTGAACATGACGGACTTATGCTAGCTCCAACAATAGTATGAGATGTGAGAGGCAGTGACATCTTCTTTCCTATGTCTCACTGGAAGTATTGCATGATTACGTTGTTTCAGTTGTCGATATCCTCTTCTTCTGCCTCCTCTTCTTCACTGTCCACAGGCTCCACAGCTTCCACAAGATCATCATCTGGCCCATCCTCCTGCAGAAAAGGCACCTGTCGTCGCAAAGCCAGGTTGTGCAGCATACAGCAGGCCACGATGATCTGACACACCTTCTTTGGTAAGTAGTATAGGGAACCACCTGTCATATGGAGGCACCGGAATCTGGCCTTCAGGAGGTCAAAGGTGCGTTCGATCACCCTCCTAGTTCCCCCATGTGCCTCATTGTAGCGTTTCTCTGCCCTTATCCTGGGATTCCTCACTGGGGTCATTAACCATGACAGGTTGGGGTAACCAGAGTCACCTGCAAATATCGAGGGACAACTGTTAGACATTCTCCAACCCTTAGGGACAACCCCATACCCAGACACCTATTCACACTCTATTTGGGTCCTTGGCCTCACCTATTAGCCACACACGGTGCCTCTGGAGTTGACCCATCACATAAGGGATGCTGCTATTCCTCAAAATGTAAGCGTCATGCATTGAGCCAGGAAACTTGGCATTCACATGGGAGATGTACTGGTCTGCCAAACACACCATCTGCACATTCATCGAATGGTAGCTCTTCCGGTTCCTGTACACCTGTTCACTCCTGCGTGGGGGAACTAATGCCACATGTGTCCCATCAATGGCACCAATGATGTTGGGGATATGTCCCAGGGCATAAAAGTCACCTTTCACTGTGGGCAAATCCTCCACCTGAGGGAACACGATGTAGCTGCGCATGTGTTTCAGCAGGGCAGACAACACTCTGGACAACACATTAGAGAACATTGGCTGGGACATCCCTGATGCAATGGCCACTGTTGTTTGAAAGGAACCACTTGCCAGGAAATGGAGTACAGACAGGACCTGAACTAGAGGGGGTATCCCTGTGGGATGGCGGATAGCTGACATCAGGTCGGGCTCCAACTGGGCACACAGTTCCTGGATTGTTGCACGATCAAGTCTGTATGTGACTAGGATGTGTCTCTCCTCCATTGTAGACAGGTCCACCAGGGGTCTGTACACCGGTGGATTCCGCCATCTCATCACCTGCCCCAGCAGACGTGCCCTATGGAGCAGAACAGCGAGCAGAGAGTCAGCCAACACTGAGGGATCACAAAATGTTATTTGCTGAAAATTTATAAATCCACAATGTGCTTGCAACTGTGTGTATTCCAGGCCTAGATAGGTGTGACACAGTTATTATTAATGCCATGTGGCCCCCTGAAATGGCGGCTGCCTGACCTGTAAGGTGGGACAAGGGGATGTGAGGTAACTTTGCTGGCGTTGTACACCGTTGCGGTGGGCGGTCGAAGACCGCGGCGCAATTCTGCAATAGTTAAAATTGGGCCCTATGGGTCCGAGGACCCAATGACGATGTATGGCGGCGGTGACGGTACGCACCGCCACGGACGTGACTGCCATTTTCTGTCTGTTCACTCACTTGATACCTGACCTTCAACAGGAGAGGACCTACACTGCAAGTGCTGCTGTGACCTGTGTCTGGAAGCAACGATGGCTCATGTGTCTGGGAAAAGGGCCCCTGCCTTCACTTCGTAGGAGTTGGAAAAACTAGTGGATGGGGTCCTCTCCCAGTACACGCAACTGTACGGTCCTCCAGACAAACAGGTGAGTACATGCTGTATGGGCAATGCCTGTTTTGAGTGGTGTGGCTGGAAGATACATGGTGGGGCTGAGGCCTCCATGTGCGGATGGGGAGTTTGTGTGCGTCCTGGCATTGGTGGGAACTGGTGGGCAATGAGTATGATGGCCCGGCCGGGTGAGTAATGTCCTTTCCCCCTGTACCATTCCTCTAGGTCAGCGCCAGCCAGAAGAAGGCTATTTGGCATGCCATCACCAAGGACGTCCGGACCCTGGGGGTCTACCACAGATGGAGCACCCGCTGCCGTAAAAGTTGGGAGGACCTGCCCCGCTGGAGCAAGATGACGGCGGAGGCCAAGCTGGGGATGGCCTCCCAACGTGAGAGGGGTGCCCGTGCCCCTCCCAGTCAGCCCTGCTGCCCTCAGTGAGAAGGCTATTGACCTCCTGAGATCCCTCACTGTTGGGCAGTCTACCATTCAGAATGCCATCCAGGGTGTTGAGAGGCATTTGCAACAAACTAATGCATACCTGGAGGGCATTCATTGTGGCCAGGCAGCCCAACAGAGAGCATTTCAGGCTCTGGCCTCAGCACTGATGGCAGCCATTTTCCCTGTGTCCAGCCTCCCCCCTCCAACCTCCTCTACCCAGACCCAATCCCCTGTACCTCAGCCTATCCCAAGCACACCATCAGACCAGCAGACACACACATCAACACACAAAAGTGGCTCAGGCAAACATAAGCAGCACACATCCCACAGGCACTCACACAAGCACCATACCCATGCACACATACAAACATCCACTTGCTCCACTGTGCCCCCCTCCTCCACGTCTCCCTCCTCCCTCCCAGTCTCGTCTCCACTCACACCTGCATGCACTACATCCTCAGCCACTACCTCCATCACCAGCACGCCCATCATCACACACCGCTCAGGTACACTCACCACTCCCACTACCATTCACACATCCCTAGTATCCTCTACCAGTGTGTCTGTGAGCCCTCCTCCCAAAGTACACAAACGCAGGCAAACACCCACCCAACAGCCATCCACCTCACAACAGCCTCCAGCCCATGCACCTTCACCCAAATTCAGCAGACGTACACCTCCTACAACCACTACCTCTTCCTCCACTCCCAAACCCCCTCTATCTACCCGTCCCAGTGTGTCTAGAAAACTTTTCCTGGCTAACATTGGCCTCTTCCCTTCACCCCCCGTCCTTCCCCTAGGGTCAGGCTTTCCAGGTCCCAGCCCAGCACCTCAGCCACCACATCCCCAGGCACAGTGGTGCCAACAACTGTGGGGTCATGGAGTGCGCCAACCATCAGGGCTGCCAGTGTGCCATGTAGGGAGGGAGAAGCCAAAAACACCAGCCACCAAGGGGTCAGTGAAAAACGAAAGGGGATATTGGCAAGACAACTGGGCCACCATCAAAGGTGGGGAAGGGCCAAAAACAGAAGGGCAGGTCAGGAGAGGGCATGGTGGCACAGACTGAGGGACCAGTGTCACACCTTCTGTCCATGTCCACGCCAACCTGTACGGCGGCGAACACTGCCACCTGCACTGCCTCTGGCACGTCTACAACCGCTGCAACAGTCCCCAGCCTCTTCCCCGGTGGGCAGCCATCCGAGGCTGCAGGAGACATCCTGCTTTCTCCCTCAGCAGGTTCTGACACATGCCCCGCTGACACAGACCCCGCCACCAGCACCGCCGCCACAGACCCCGCAGCCAGCACCGCTGCCACAGACCATGCCACCAGCACCCCCACGAAAGACACCGCCACCAGCACCGCCACAACAGACACCGCCGCAAGCACCGGCAGCGGACCCGCGTTGTCCTCTGACAGTGGCACCACCACTGACATGCCTACCATCCCCAGTGGTCAGTCGTCCAAAGCTGGTGGTGAGTTCCCAGACCCTGGGAAGCTTCCATGAAGCATTACTGTCATCACTGTTGTCACCTGCAATTGGAATGCGAAGCCACAGTAGTGTGGGGTATGTCGCTGCCTCCATGGCGTATCATGCTACCTGTCCCTCGGCAATCTCGTGGCACACACACCCAGGTGAGGGAATTGTACCGGCCACACTGCACATGGAGAACTCTGGGCACCAGGCCCCCTCCAGAACCAGTGGAGAGATACATCCACTACCTCAGTCCTTGGCAAGATGAAGCACTCTGGGCACCAGGCCCCCTCCAAAACCTGTGGAGTATCACATCCACTACCTCAGTCCTTGGCAGGATGGGCACCAGGCCCCCTCCAGAACCATTAGAGATATACATCCACTACCTCAGTCCTTCGCAGGATGAAGCACTCTGGGCACCAGGCCCACTCCAGAACCAGTGGAGAGATACATCCACTTGAGAGACTGTGGCTTTGCACTCCCCAGGATAAATCAGTGGGCAAACCACCCACTGGAGAGACTTGAGAGACTGTGGCTTTGCACTCCCCGGGATACATCAGTGGGCATGGAGCCCCCTTGTGCAGCAGTGGCATCATGTGTTCATCTGGCTGAGGTGCCCCCCTCCTCCTGAGGAGCCTGTTTCATTTCGATCTGATGTCCCTCCAGTGTTCTCTCCGTTTCCAGTCAGGTATCATGTGTGGGCTTGACCCATGCATTTTGGGCCCATTGGTCCACAGACAATGATTGGTGCACTATCCGGACTTGTGTAGTTGGTGTACATAATTGTGTTTACTGGATTTTGAACTTTGATAATGAGATTTCACATGATTACATTTGTTCAAATCAGTTCCCTTTGTCCTTGCGTTCTTCCAGGGGGTGAAGGGGGTGTATGTGTACTGTTGCTGCACGTATTTGTGTGTATGGTGTTGTGGGTGTGGGTGGGGGTGGGGGTGTTGCGTGTTGCATGTGTGTGTCACTCTCTTTTCCCTCCCCCCTCCCCTGTGTTGTAGGTGCAGTACTCACCATGGTCATTGCCGCCTTTGTTGTTGCTCCTGATAGAAGAGAAGGAAGACCAGCATCAGCAGTATCTGCAATTCGGGCTCCATGGCGCCCTGGTCCCTCATTGGGTGTGGAGAGGTGAGTGGTTTCCCTTCTGTGTACTGTTTCCGCCATGCTTTTGATCGCGTTGGTTCCGCCCCGGAAAAGGTGGTGGATAGGCATCTTGTGATAGGGTGGGTGGTAAATTGTCTTCCGCCTGTCTGTTGGCGGTTACCGCCGCGCTGTTTGTTTGTACCGTTGTGGTGGTCGGAGTGCTAAAGTGGCTGTCTATGCTGGCGGTTTCCGCCATGGTCATGATTCTATTTATTTTTTTGCCGGCCTGTTTGGTGTATTTACCGCCGCTTTAACGCCCACTGTCAGGGTTGTAATGAGGGCCTTAAGACTCTTCTGAACATTGCCAAAGGGATATTTCAACTTGTGCTTATCAATCTTGTTTGTTTTTACCTTAATTTAATCAGATAAATATCTTAGATTTTTCTAAACCTGTGTGGTGTATTTTTCTGGTGCTTTCACTGTGTTATTGCATGGTCTATTGCAAAAAAACTTTACACATTGCCTTCTAAGTTAAGCATGACTGCTCAGTGCCAAGCTACCAGAAGGTGGGCACAGGATACTTTGGATTGTGTGTGACTTACCCTGACTAGGTTTGTGGTCCCTATTTGGACAAAGAGGAATATCTGTGCCAACTAGAGACCCCATTTCTAACAACATGTAAACACCATGGTGAAACATCAGGGACTTCCCAGGGGACTTACCACATCTAGTACCATGTGTTTGTCCCAGCAGCTAGATCCTGAATGCATAGTTCGTGAATTTGAATCCTTAAGTACTGATATCTCGCGAGCCTTGGTGGCGGACAGGCCCTTGAAGGGGCCTGTGGCCCACAGATGGTTTGACTCTGTGTGCTCATCTGCCCATAAAATACTTAAAGATGCTATTAAAGCAGTTGCCCTCTCCCGCCAACTAGTTAAACTAGCTAGAGCTGATTACAAGGCCGCCCTTGAAAGCAGGAAATCAGAAATTAGGTCTAAGGCCTGGGACGAACTTTTGGCTGCCTCTGAGCTGAAGGATACTTCTAAATTTTGGAAGGTGATAAATCACTCTTACCTCTTAGATAATAATACTAAGGCTGATGATTGTCTTATTGCAGAGGACGTCTGGGTAACTCATTTTAGGAACGTTTTTTGTCCAGGAAACAACGAGAACCTGCATATTGAAGATAATCCTACTGCATATTCTACTTTAGACCCTAATATTAAGGCCTTAGATATTACCTCTGATCTCCATGAGGTCTTAAGTGCCATTAATCGATCAAGGCAGGGAAAGGCTCCTGGCCCTGACGGGGTTCCCGCTGATCTTTTAAAATCTGAAATCGACCTTTGGGGTCCGTTAGTTACAAATGTGTTGAATAGCGCGGTAAATAGTAACGTACCCATTTCATGGAAATCGGCTATTATTGTCCCCATCTTCAAAAAAGGAAACAGACAAGATCCTTCCTGTTACAGACCAATTTCTCTTCTCGATTCGACGGCAAAGATTTTAGGAAGTGTGATCTTATCCCGGTTAGAAGATTGGGTGACCGAGGCACAGATTTTATCCCCTATTCAATTTGGTTTTAGACCTGGTGTAGGCACAGTTGAGCAAGTTTTAAATCTGCATTTGATACTTAGTAAATACGTGACAGTCAAAAAAGAGTACATTCATATTGGTTTTATTGATCTAACTAGTGTCTTTGATATGGTTAATAGGTCGAAGCTATGGCAAATTTTGGGAGCTTTAAGCTGTGATACGTCCCTTTTGGAGCTTATTAAACACCTATACACAGCTTTAACGGTTTCAGTCCAGACTGATTTATATTGCCAGAGAACTTCTCCCATTCCGCCAACAAGGGGCGTAAGACAGGGATGTATCTTAGCGCCCTTTCTTTTGTTGATATATATAAATGGGCTCTATGATTCACTGGTAAAACATGCAAAGGATGTACCAAAGATGGGCCAGAGACCGCTTCCAGTTTTATTATATGCTGATGATGCAGTATTAATTGCTCGTACCGCAAATGGTTTATAGGGACTTTTGTACCTATTTTACAATTTTATATTGAACCTTGATTTGAAAGTAAATTTCCCCAAGACTTTTGTTATGACGTGGCCCACGTAACACAAAGTCTAAACAATTTATTATTCAAGGTCATATTTTAAACAAGGTGAATCATTTTTGTTATTTAGGCATATATATGAGTTCTTCTCTGTCCTGGAAGACACACATTAATTTCAAGCTCCAACAGTTGACAAGGAATAACAAAGCGATTTTTCGCTTTACTAGTAAATTAGGCCACAGACCCACTGCACAGATGAAAACAATTTATAACTCTATGTGTGTTGCAGCAGTCCTATACGGGGCAGGAGTCTGGGGCTACAATAAAATATCCTCTCTCCAGAGCGCCGAAAATAAATTCCTGCGTAGATTACTGATGGTTTCAAAATGTGTAGCAAACATCATCAGCCATGAGGAAATCGGCCAGCGTTTTTTGGAGGACAGGGTCTCCATTGCTCCTCTACTGCTCTGGATTAGATGCTGGCTGAATCCTGTGGCAAAACTTGTTCAAGACTGCATTTCTGATTGCCTACAATTAGACAATTCGAATAGGATTCCCTGGCTTGTATTCCTGCGAAACTCCTTTGAGAAGCTAGGGCTTAGGTACATGTTTGATGAACCCCATTTGTTAACCACAAATTCTTGGTCTGTTTTGAAGTTAATTTATTCTGAGCACGCTTCAGAGCTGAGATTTTACAGCTCCCTGAAACTGAAATCCTTCAATCCCTATACTCGGATTGTGACTGCTCCATGTCTTGGACACTACTTGCTCTGGTTTTCAAGTTCTAGAATAACTTCTCTTTTAAAACTTTATAGATTTAACCTAATTCATTTTAAGGTAGCCTTTCCTGAACCATGTTTTTGGGAAAAGGATCTACCACCCTGCCCCTGTGTTTTCAAATCAAATCAGAGTACCTCGCATTTTCTTCTTTTTTGTCCTTTACATGCTGCTCCCAGAAAGGCTTTTATTCCACCCATTTTATGTCATCTTAGACCTATCTACTACAAGGAAGCTCTATTATATTTTCAGATCTTGCCAGATATTGAAACTTGTTATCACGTACTAGATTTTGTTACAGCTTCTTTAAGTATTAGGAAGAGGTCTACTCTATTTTAAATCTCTATATGTTTGTGAAAGTCTACTATTTTTAGATAACATCTGTATTTTTGTGCTTTTGTGATTTTTTAATCATGTTTTAGTATATTTATTTGTTATATGCCAAGGGGTTTTAGATTGGATGCTATATGATGTTCTTAGAAATTGTTTTATAGTTTGAATTGTGTTTTATATTATTCATAGATCCGTAATATGTGTTCTGTTTGCACTTTTATGGCAATTGCCGAATAAAGTTATTCGACTGACTAGTACCATCACATTATTGAAATGGCAATTACGGACAATAATGGGTTAAAAAAACAGATTTGGATGTGCAATCTGCCCTCATTGAATCACATGTAGTAGTATCCCATTATTGTTTTCCTGCACATTTCCTACATTCTGAAATTAACACATGACTGCATAGTCAGCTATCATGGAAATACTCCTGTCCCATTGAGGCCCTTCACATGGTGAAACTGTGATGCCAGCTCCACAATCAGTCAATGCCAGCTACAGTACAATATCCAGATTTTCTCAGTTATTAAAGAAGACAACTACCAATGAGATTGCACGTATACCGCTGATGCAGATTGATGGAGCCGGTCAGACACAATGCTTAGGGTGTTCAAACCCACACAACAAGAGAAAATCTGAATACTACACCCACTGATAGTATAGTATTGTCACACATCAACGATAGTGAGCCTGCCAGGGTGACTGATACTCATTAATGACTTTAGTGACAATATGGTAGCGTTATTTCTATGCTTCACTCTCCTCGTCACAATTTTAATCCTGTCATGCTTTATCATCCTGGTTATTGCAGTACATGCCTTAGTATCTAAGATGCAGTTGTTTTATTTAAAAATGTATTGAAATATATACTGCCTCTGCTTGTCCTTGTATATGTGAGACTAATGTAACTAAGAGAAACAGATGAGATCTGATTGCCTACGATTACCCTGAGAAATCAACTGCATCATGCGCTCGGCTGCCCAATTATCCCTGCTCTTGGGTGGAGATAAGGCACTGCTAGTTAGCCAGAGCAAAACCCAGATTAGGCTGACAGGTGTAACTTGTAGAGGGTTAGACTCAGCCCTCTACACCACAGGCGATTCTGCTGCTCAAATCCAGTAGTCTCATTAGAATAATGAGATCCTATGGGACAGTACCATTGATCACAAGCACATCTTACCACCAGTAAGCCACCCAATCTCAACCAAGGCCTGTGATGTGCAAGGTAACAGTCAGTACTTGCGGCTGCTGTGCTACCCTCAAGCATCCATCCATCTCAGGGTAGGCCACTGCCAAAATGTGGGCGATTAGGGGTTCAGGGTCCAACGGGCACCCCTCCCTCATTGGGAGGACGTCCCCAGCTGGGCCTTTGCGGTCTTCTGGGTCCAGTGTCTCAGGTCCTTCCTCCGCTTGCAACAATGGGTGCTCTGCCAGATATGGACCCCCAGTGTCTGCACTTGCTTGGCGATGGCACGCCAAATCCCCTTCTTATGATGAACGCTGACCTGCATGGATGACACTGACAGAAGGAGAACGTCATGTAGAGTGGCACCACAGCAACAGCAGTGGACTACAAACATCAAACACACCACATGCCCACACAACCCTATTGTCACAGTACAGATGCTTGTACTCCATGCACCCTGCATGCATCTACTCACTATCTTGTCTGTCAATGTCTTTCACCCTCACACACACCTCTGTCACACAGGATAATGACATTGGGCTCACCTGCTCCTCTGGTGCCACATACAGCTGTCCATACAGGGGTAGGACACTGTGCACAAGCTTCTCCAGCTCCCCCCGGTGAAGGCTGGAGCCCTATCACCTGCAGGACGTGGCATGGTGGCTCCCAGAAACAGTACACAGCAGCTCACGTTGTGGAGGTCTTGCTTGCAGGAGTGTCAGGAGTCAAGTGAGCTAGATTGCAGAAAATGGCGGTCACAGCCACTGTGTACATGACCATCATCAGTGGCGGTGCCCATCATTGGCCCCAGTGTCCCATAGGCAGCAATGTTATCCAATTAGGAGTTGTACTGAGGTTGAGACCACCATGACGACATACGCCGTTGGAATTAGGTCACTTCCATCAGTCCAGTGCATGCCGTACAGGTGGCTGCCATTTTAGGCACATTTAATGGATTACAGAGGAAAAATAAGTGTGTCACGCTAGACATATGTTCAGTATGCTGTGTAGGCCTATGTTCTGCCATCATGGCTGGGCCCATACATGTGCCATTTATGCCACAGTGGTGTTTGATGGGTGGATGTCAATTGCAGTGCAATTCCAGCAACTCAGTGCCTCATAAGCGGTGTTACTATATGGGGCACTGGCATTAGTACATACATGGTCCATGCTGGGCAATATGCTGCTTTAACATGGAACATTACAGCTTATGTGTGTGTCTTGCTGTTGGTCGGGTCCTATAATGGGCAGCAAGGATGGTTTACATGGCCTATCTACATGGCCAATATGGTATGTGGCAACTGTTGCAGCATGTCCACAGTGTTTGTTGTGTGCAACTAGGAGAGTGTCAGCTAGCATGTGTAGAGTGCTCATCAAATTGTACATTATCTCCTCTCTATCCTAGATACCCTGCAATAGGAAGATTGAGACATGCACCAGTGTACTGCCTCCTAGTAGACCTTGCTATCCTGTAGGAGAGACACATTATGCAGACCTATAGTCTGAATCGTCAGACCATAATGGGTCTGGGTGAGGGTGAAAGTGGTGGACTGACCAGGTGTCCCAGATGGGCCAGGTAAGTCATCAATGTCCAGACATCTTTAGGCGTTGTTCTCACTGGGATCTTCTTCCTGGGGAGGACTGGCTGTCTCTGGCATCCTCTCCATGGTGGCAGTGGCAGGTGTACCTGTGACTGAAGTAGGGGAGTGTCACATGGTGGAGGTGTGAATGTTGGTCTTTTTGTCTGATGCAAACAGTGGCTTGCCTTGATTCCCAGTTATGGCAATGACAGATATTGTTTGTGGGTAAGGGAAAATTAAATGGGTACCATGTTCCATTGAGTGTTGATGAATGAGGAGTGCATTGCTGTCATTGTCATCTATAGGTCCTCAGTCGTAGCATCCTGTTGGTGTTGTAGGTACAATAGTTGTTCATGCAGGGGTTTCACTGTGATGTGGACATATCAGCATTTCTTGTGGATGATCAGGTGTATTGTGGGAGTTGTTGTGATGGATATTGGCAATGCTATACATGCACTGGGCAGGGACTGTCTGGGCATTGTGGCTTTTGTGGTGGTGTGGCATGTAGGGGAGAGGTATTAGGTGTTTAAGTGGAAGGTGTAGAGGAAGATAGGGTGACTTGGGAAATGATAAGGCGGTGGGGTAGCATGCAGAACTGGATGAATTAGTGCTAAGGGAGTGTTAGTTATATACCAGAGTACACTCCTCTGGATATTCCAGTTGGGCCAACAGGATGCAGTATGTCGAAGACCTTCTCCTTCCACGGTGTCAACTCTGAGGAAGGAGATGGGGCCCACCGCCAGTCTTCATTACAGCAATTTGGTGCCTGGATGTCATGGAATGCACCTTCCCCCATAGTTCATTCCACCTCTTCCAGATGTCCTCACTTGTGCTGGATGGTTGCCCACTGAGTTGACCCTGTCAAAGATTCTCTGCAATAACTCAATTTTCCTGGCTAAGGATGTTTCCTGGACCTGTGCTCCAAGCAGTTGTCACTGAATCCTGACAGTTTCATTGACCAAGACCCTTGACTGGGTGGTTTAGATGGGACATTGTGGTTGTGCTGTGTATGGGGGTGTATGTAGTGTACAAAGGTGCAGTGTAGGGTGTTTGGTGGGGTGGGGATGGTTGGTTGTGTGTGCTGGTTGTTTGTGGTGTTTGTGTGCTGTAACAATGTGTATACTGTGTCAATGGTGCAGTTGTGTGGTGTGTGCTGAGTGTTGTGTGTGATGGTGCGTATGGTGTACAAGTGAAGTGTCTTTAGTTTGTGTGATCCATGCTGTCAGTGAATGTCATTTTAGTTGCAAAGGATTGTGGGTTGTGTGGGTGTGTTTTATAGTGGTTTGTGTAGGTGTGTCTGATGTTTGTATGTGTGCCAGGTGTGGGGTGGTGATTTGTCCAATTCGGTGATGTGTTCTGATGAAGGTGTCTTTTGACCGCAACAGTTCGCACTGCTAATGTTTTTCTGCTGTGCAATGACCGCTGTTCTAATTTGTCGGTTGTAATTTGGAGGGTGGAATGTTGTCACCGTGGCGGTGCTGGTGGTAGGACCGCCTTTCTCCCACCCTTTGTCATCCTGGCGGTCTCAGTTATGTGACTGTATTTTGGCAGTGTTCAGTGTGTGACTTGTAATACGGCGGTCGGATTACCACCTTCATTATGGTCTTTTAGCAGCCACCAAACTCGTAAATAGGGCCTTAGCCTGAATAATGAATTTATTAAGGCTCTTCCCAGAAGTCAAATAAAAGCACACATGTATATATAATGAGCATATATTTCAAGTGAAATAAAACGTGTGTAAATACAAGAATAATCACAGCAGTTAAGTATTCACAGAAATAAATGTGCAGTGCCTCAAAAGAGCATTAATATGTATAAGCTAAATAAGTAAAAGTTAAAATGCATCACCCTGGGGGTTGAATCCATCATCCTTGCCAGCACAGACCGGAAGATCAATTGAGTAGCCAAGGCAGGAGACCCTCCACAAATGGGATCTTGGGTAGCACGTCTGCTCTCTAGGTGAGTTCCTGTCTTCGCGTCGTCTCCCCATCTTTTACACCTAAAACAAGCTAGCAGAGCATTCTAGAAGACCCTCCACTCAGTTATGAAATCAAACGCAGGCTGTACTTCATATGCATCAAAAACACGCAAAAGAACTGGCCAGGCTCTAATGCGCATTCCTGAGACAGAGCTGTACCTTCCTTTAATGAAAACATTCTCTGTCTTGTGCACTCATATCTTATCTGCATCACCCATAACATGTTCCAGTATGGTATGACCCTGTTCTGGTGAGAAAAGCAAAAACACCTTCTCTGTGGAAAACAAGTTTTGTGTGAAAAAAACCCTGCTCTGCCGTGACAGCAACTGAAGCAGGGCACAAAACTGAGTCAATAATCAAGATGGAGTCAGTGGTTAAACATACATAGCATTACACTGTCTTGGGGTTACCTCCACAAACTAAAAGGGCCAGTTCAGGTGAGAGGAGGGCTCAGGTTGCTTGGGAGCTAGAGAGCCAATCACCAAGCCCAGGCTGCTGCGGCAAGGAGCAGGGACGTGCTCCTCTATTCTGAATCTCCTTGGATGCAGACAGGTCCAGTCCACACTTCCTAGCTTCCAGATTCTACTTTTAGGTAAGGGGCACTTTTAAAGCCACTGAAATACTGCTTTTAGCACACTCAAACTAATCATTTTCTCAAGCTAAAAACAAGTGCTGCGTACACTTTCCAAGCACTAAAACCACAGAGCCGACTAAGCAGTCTTCTAAACACACACTGATTACCCACTGAGGTGTATGTTATAATTATAGATAGGAGACAACACTACAAGATAGGCACTTTATTCACGAACTCTTCATCAAGCCATCTAGTCAGCTCTTCGCTCAACATTCTAACCTGGACTCCCAGCTAGACCATCAATCATCGCATTCTATGGTGAGTCAGGACTGTACCATTTTCAATATTTACATTTTAACAACTATATAAGTTTATAGTACATAAACATATTTAAAGGCCTAATAATTATACTATGTTACAATATTCTTAACAAGTATATCAATGTTTAACTATAATATTATTCTCGCCTATTAACAAGGTATATGGCTTACATACAACATATCTCCCCTCCTTAGCGAGAGAAGATAAAGTCCTTACACCATGCAGGGCTTCTTCTGATCCGAGTGCTACATCGTTGGTCCGTCAGATCAGAGGAATCATTTGCTGTAGTTAACCTTTCTCTCTCGTCGTTCTTCGACTCTTGATAGCGCACTATTCGGTCCATGCTCTTTGCATGGCCATCCTCTAATCTGACAACATTTTTAAAAATTTCTCTGATTCTGAGTGGATCTGAAAATTTACTGTTTCCATGTTGCAACTTATCAGGGAGTCAGACTTTCACTCTTTGTCCTACTTGCCAAAACTTTTCTTTAGTGCCAAATTTATCATTGTACCAATTCCTATATTTTTCTTGCTTACGCTTAACACATTCAGCACTCACCTCCCTCTGCTCATGTACTTGTTCACCACCCTTTTACCAGTTAGGATTCAGTTTAGTACCAGGGTGTCTACCTTTCAAGGATTGAAATGGTGATACCTTTGTGACTGCATTAGGTGTGGTGTGATAAGCCCATAACATTTGTCTTAGCGCATCCTCGCATGGCTTCCTTGACACCTTTGCTCCCTGAATGCATTCCTTGAACATTCCATTCATCCTCTCCACCAACCCATTTGCCTTAGGGTTATATAAGGCAGTCCTAAATTGACGAATGCCCCAGTTATTCAAGAACACTTTCATAGTATCCGATGTAAATTGCACAACATTATCTGTCACTATTGTGGTGGGAATCCCTTCGCTCATAAAGGATTCAGTTAAGAAAAAGATCACATCCCTCGTCGTGATTTGATTTACAATTTTGAATAATGTCCAATGAGAATGATAATCGATTAAGACACAAACATATTTTCCCTTGCAACTTAGGTGATCAATTGGTCCTATAATGTCCAACCCTAGTTTGTCCCACGGTTTAAGCGGCACACTCATTGGTGACAATGGGGCTTTGCGTGTTAGGTTGGTTCTATCACTAAGTGCACATGTTGTGCATTCTCTCACAGAGTTTTCCACTAACCCATCCATTTTTGGGAACCAGTATGTAGCTCTTAATTTATTTTTCGTCATGCTCCTCCCTAAATGACCTTCATGTGCTAACTCTATTAGCTTGTTCCACAATTTCTCCGGGGGTATGACTCTCTGCCCTCTCATGATTAAATTATCAGAAATATGAAGTTCTGATCTGATATCCCAGTATCCCTTAAGGTCATCCTCCACATCTTTTAATTTATTGGGCCACCCGTTGATAATATTCCCTCTCAGTAGATTCAGTACATTGTCTTCCCTGGTTTCTTTTACCCATTCCTCCTTAGTTAAACTTGCCAGTTCCACCTACAGTATAGGTTCGGGATTTAATATTTCCTTCCTATACTCCTGCTCCACAGTATTTTCCGTATTTTGCTTCGTGGACCTGGACAGGTAGTCAGCTATTGTGTTTTTGCTTCAAGGAACATATACCACTTCGAAATTATAGCTTCCAAGACCTAATATCCACTTCGCAATACGAGGAGTGGCATGTTCTCTACCTTGAGTGGTAAATACATTGACTAATGGTTTATGGTCAGTTCTTATTGTGAATGGTAAACCCCAAAGGAAGAATTTGAAATGATTTACAGCCCAAAAACAGGCCAGCGTCTCCCTTTCAATCGTCGAGTAGTTCCCTTCTGCACCACACAATGCCCTCGATGCAAAAGCAACAATCTTTTCTTGCCCATCAACACATTGGGATAGGGTTGCTCCCAATCCCTGACCGTGGTCACCCAAGTTTTCTGCTTGGAATCAAAAATTCCCAAATGCGGAGAATTATATATTGCTTCCTTGATCATGTTAAATGGCTGTTGACATTCTACATTCCATACAAATTGCACCTCTTTTTTTAACAACTTCCTCATGGGTGCTGTAGCCATGGCGAAATTATGTACAAATTTAGCCATATATTCAGCCAGACCTAGGAAAGATCTGAGTTCCTGTTTGTTTGTAGGAGCCACAGCTTCTCTTACTGCTTCGACTAAATCATATTTTGGATGGACCCCTTCCTTTGAAATTCTATGACCTAGATATTCTACAGACTCTACTCCAAAACAGCACTTTTCCTTTTTAAGAGTCATTCCGGCCTCACACAAAACTTTGAATACTTCTCTTAGAGTGTCATCATGTTCTTGTTTGCTATTGCCGTAAATCAACATGTCATCCTGGAAACATAGAACAAACGGTGTGATAAAAGAGGTGAGCGAACGCGAAGAGGGGTGCAATTCAACTTGGTGATATGCTGAGGAAAGGTTAATGACACTAAAAACTTTTGCCGGGCCCATTGTACTCAACATTTCATTAATCTTAGGCAAAGGGAATCGTTCCACCCAAATGTTAGCATTTAAGTCTCTGAGATCTACACATACATGTATACCTTTCCCGTTAGGTTTTCGAGCCACAACAATCGGAGCTAGCCATAATGAACTTTCAATTGGTTCAATCACACCCATTTGTTCCAATCTACTCAACTCCTGTTTTAAAGGTTCACGCATGAGGAATGGGATGGATCTCACCTTGTGAGCGACAGGGATTGCTCCATCTTTCACAATAATCTTGTGTTGGTAGTTAATCAAACGGCCAAGTCTGTCATCAAATACGTTAGGGAACTCCTTACATATTGCATGGTCCTTATTAAGATTTTCCACTACTAGTACTGGTTCGTCTAGATTAGGGTCAAGTCGTATGCCTAATTCTTTTTGATGTTTCCAACCAAGAAGACTAGATCCCTTCCTGGTAAAATAAACTTTACCATTAATCTGTCTATCCTTGAATGTTATTTGCATATTCATCATTCCTTCTAATGGTATTGGATCATTGTTATACCCACTTGGGGATATATCCGCCGGTTGCAAAATATATCCTTTCGTCTTGAATTTGTTTTCATACATATCATAATTTATAATTGTGAATGGGGAGCACAAATCTGCGAACACTCTCACTCTCTCACCTTCTAAAATAATGTCACACGAAGGCTAAATTTCATTCATACTTTTTGTTCCGCTACTATTCTTCATTTGTAACACAAATTTACTATGGTAGTCTTGACCCTCTTCTACCTTGTGCACAGTTCTCTTACCTCCTTGTTCATGCTTTTCACCTTTACACATTCTAGCATAATGCCCCCTGGCTCCACATCTCCTGCACATGCAGCTCCTAGCAGGACAGTCTGGGTTATTTGCGAAATGTTTGTTATTCCCACACCTATAACACCTATTTTTTGTGTTATCTATAGGACTTTTCCTATGTGATACTACCTGGACCTTACATTCTTCCTCTCGTTTCGATTCTCTATAATCCTGTTTGGAATTAACCTTAACTTCCCTCACTTCATCTACCGTCATGGTATTTTTAATCAAACTCATGCATTCTGCTGTATGCTCGATGCTCTTGGCAATTTAATTTGCTTCCTTTAACGAGGGGTTTAATATTAATAATTTTTCTTGCACTTTGTTATTATTGGTGCATCTAACTAATTGGTCTCTTATTAATGAGTCCTCAAGGCTCCCAAAATCACAAGTGGTTGCCAGACCCTTCAAACAAGCTATATAGCTTGACACTCTTTCATCTTTACCTTGTGCTCTAGAAAAAAACTTATGTCTTTCTAGTACAACATTAATTCTTAGTCCAAAATGATCCTCTAATTTTTTAAGAGTCTTTTCATATTCATCCAGTTCTTCTCCTTCTTCCCATTCATCCTCAGGATCAGGTAGATTATCGTAAACCTTCTTTCCTTGTATTCCTAGATTATGTAAAAGAATATGCTGCTTCCGTAATGATGAAAATTTCTCACCCCCAATGGCAATTATATAAGATTCGAACAACTTTATCCAATCCTTCCAAAGTACACTCGGCTCTCCTACTTCATTTAGGAATGGTGGGGGTTGGTTCATGCTTGCAGCAGCCATGTTATGTTAATGCCTATGTAATTAGATACCCTTTTATTATTACTCTGAATGCTAAACTTAAGTTATATTTTCTAGAACTTGTTGAATTCCCAGCCTGTAAATTAGTGAATAAACAACATTGAACTCAACACAGGTGCTATTACAATTACTTAAATGTAATTTTAGAAGTAGTTTTTTTTTTTTTTTTCTACTTATAAATTTGCTTTGTCCCACACACACATCACACTTGTGTAATACTTAATACATTCTGGAGGAGAAAAGAAAAAGAAAATACTTGAAGTTATCAGTCTTTCCTAGTTAGCAGTGCCATAAAAATATACCTCACGCTTGTTTTTATTAGGACTTATTGTGTCCTGGCTCTGCCCAACTCTGTCAGTTGCACCACGCTTCAGTGACTGCCTCCGATATATTCGTCCACACTTCACAAATTGTTGTTTTTCTGCCTTCTCTCCTTATTTGCCACCGTTTCAACACAGCGTACTGACGCTGATGAAAAAGCACTGCCAAACTCTGACGGCACTGCCGCCTTTTCAATCAGTGTACTGACGCTGTTGGAATAGCACCACAAGCACTGACAACGCTTTCCCGAAAACAACACGTCCAGAATGTCACTAACGTGGACGTCTTTTTCCTCCGTACAGATGCCGTTGGAAAAGCGCCGCAAGCCCGGACAGCACTTCCCCACAATTAACGCGTTTGGAATGTCACTGACACGAACACTTTCGCCTCCGGCTACGCACATGGCTTCAGACACCTAGCCGCTCGGCTGGCCTCCTCTCTCCTTCTCTCTCCTCCGGTACTTCGCGCAGCTCCGGTACAATGCCACACAGCCAAACACTTCTCCTTTTCAGCTTCACACGCGGCTGGAGACTAAATTGCCATGCAGCTGACGATCTCAACCGCTCTCACTTGATGAACTTCACACAACTGCTATACTCAGTATATATGTGAGACGGTCACCACACCAGGCAGATTGACATCCTACTTAGCTTTTCGAGCTCACAGTTTAACACTGCATATTTTAGTTCATTCTTTTGCTATATATGATGGTTTTGTCACCAAAACGAAAAATATAGGATGTCCTGGCTATCTCTGTGACACAGCAGTTCAGTGACCCAGCAGTTCAGGGTGAATATACTCACGGGATGGCTCCAGATCAGCAATTTTCCTTACACCAGCATCAGTGGTGAAGAGTTTAACTGCCCCCTGCACAGCATCCCATCCTCGTCGCCATTTTAATTGTTATAATTATAGACAGGAGACAACACTACAAGATAGGTACTTTATTCACAAACTCTTCATCAAGCCATCTAGTCAGCTCTTCGCTCAACATTCTAACCTGGACTCCCAGCTAGACCATCAATCATCGCATTCTAAGGTGAGTCAGGACTGTACCATTTTCAATATTTACATTTTAACAACCATATAAGTTTATAGTACATAAACATATTTAAAGGCCCAATAATTATACTATGTTACAATATTCTTAACAAGTATATCAATGTTTAACTATAATATTATTCTCGCCTATTAACAAGGTATATGGCTTACTTACAACAGTGTACTTTCGCCTTTTTTAAACCATGTGAGGGGTGCAGGTTGGTGAGGCTTAAGACAGTCTTTGTGAAAAACTAGGATCGAAATTCATACAGTCACGGGTAGAACAAAACAGCAGTTTAAAGGTACCTGGTTTGCAGAGAGGCAAGAGATAAATTCATACAGTCCCGGGCAGAACAAAAACAGCAGTTGAAAAGAATCAAGTTTGCAGAAAAACAAAATATAAATTCATACAGGCAGAGATATAACAAAACAGCTGTTTAAAAGTACTATTAAAAAGTAATAGAAAAAAGCAAAAGCAAATAGAAATGGGTAGGTGAGAAGCACTTTGTAAAAATTACAAGAATACACAGAAAGTCTGCGTCCTTATCATCTGCTTTGACTCTTGCTCACTTGGCGATTTAGAGTGTAAACAATCTGGGTTCATATGATGGAAGGAATTATAGGCAAATTACAAGAAAAATTGCCTGAAATGAAGCCACCTCCTAGACCTATACAATTTGAAGGACTTAGTTCATGGGAAAAAATGGCTTGCATTAAGGACAGAGAGGTACCAAAAATTAACTAAGAGAGCTATGATAAGTTATACAAATGCAGTTTGGTATGATCAAGCTCAGAGATGGAGAAAAAGTGTAAAAGAGGGTGTTAGATTATACCCCGAACTTATAAAAGAGAAAAACACAAGAGCTGGAGATTCTGAAAAACTTAAAAGGACAAAGGTTGAAGGGTATAAAGGAGTGAAAGTTGTCTCCAAATGTAATACAGATACTGATTCGGGTTATGACATTCTAGATGAATATTCAGCTACATGTCCACCACCTTTTGTGGGTCCTGTATCAAATGATGGAGCTCAATTGACAAATAATGTGACTATAGCTAGAGCTCCTATACATCCAGCAGGTACACAAGTTACTAATTCGATACAAGCAACATTGCCTGCAAATGCACAAGCTGTATCCACTCAGCTAACTGTGCCACAGCCTATAACACAACCGATTGTTCCACAGCATGTTACCACACAGCCTATAACTCTGCAAGCAGTTGCAACTGTTCCTGCACCAATGATTACTGCTCTGATGGCAACAAATATGGATGGTACAGCTTCAGTGATTAAAACTCCTGCCCAAATTAATGAATTGATTAAAACAAAGACAGTGCCTGCACTGGTAGATTATATAACAGCAACATTAGTTCAAGAAGCAATTGGGGGTATGCCAGTAAATTGTTTTATCCCAGTATTACAGAATTCACAGATTGTAGCATAGACCCCTCCACAAACCATTTCAGTATCAGGAGAAGGATGACAATATGGCGGTCATTCCAACCGCCGCCCGCCAAGCGGTTACCGCCGAATGACCGCACCGCGGTCAAAAGACCGCAGCGGCCATTCTGGCTTTCCCGCTGGGCCTGCGGGCGACCGCCAAAAGGCCACCTGCCGGCCCAGCGGGAAAGCCCCAGCAACGATGAAGCCGGCTCCAAATGGAGCCGGCGGAGTTGCTGGTGTGCAACGGGTGCAGTGGCACCCGTCGCGATTTTCAGTGTCTGCTTTGCAGACACTGAAAATGATTATGGGGCCCTGTGAGGGGGCCCCTGCACTGCCCATGCCAGTGGCATGGGCAGTGCAGGGGCACCACGACACCCGTTCCCGCCATCCTGTTCCTGGCGGTATTTACCGCCAGGACCATGATGGCGGGAAGGGGGTCGGAATCCCCATGGTGGTGCTGCAAGCAGCGCCGCCATGGATGATTCCTTGGGCCAGGGGTAAACCGGCGGGAAACCGCCGGTTGCCCTTTTCTGACCGCAGCTTTACCGCCGCGGTCAGAATGGCCCTGGAAGCACCGCCAGCCTGTTGGCGGTGGTTCCGCGGTCCCTGGCCCTGGCGGTCATGGACCGCCAGGGTCGGAATGACCCCCTACGTCTTCACAACACAAACTGTGCCAGGTTAAAGTACATTGTTAGAAGGTGGTTTATTTCCTCCTTGGTTCAAAGAGGCTGCCAGAAATTGTGTGAAAGTTGAGAAAGATTAAGTACTAATTCAACTTCAATTGCTAGTCCAGTCACAGAACAAGAGAGACCACTTAATGTGCCTATATTAAAAATCTAATTAGAAGAAATTATTAGGGGATGTTTGCATCTTGAGTACTTCAACCAATACCAAGAAAAATAATGTATTTACTTGTATAAAGAACTTATGAGATAAGTTGCAACTGTTTATGTTGAATTGGCAAAGAAATATGAGGTTGATATTTCTAAAAGGCTACCCTTACAGAGGAGTTTTTGAGTACAGTTAGGTGATGAATCAATTTAAAAAATGCATTCTTCAGGAACACAAACTCACCTCACTGAATTAATAAAATGCATATGTAAATGGAATGAATTTAACAAATTTGAAAGTAGAGGTCACAAAAACGTGAAAAGAAAAAGAAAGAGGCAGAAGAGGCTAAGGAGAACAAAGAGCAAGTTGCACATGCAGGAAAGAAAGAGGCATCCACTGCCTAATATTTATGAGAGATCCCAGTTGGAGGGCATCATTTACAAACAATTTATCAAGGCTGAGAGAAAGTCCAAAGCAATGGTACACACAAGTCGAGAAATTTGTCAAAGTTTCAAAGGTGTTGTGGATTGATCTAAATACATTTGTCAATGTTGTGGTTCTGAGTGATTTGTAAGCAGAATGTAAGATTACTATTCAATTGGCACATTTTAAACTAGTGGGAGATGCGTTCACAAATGTGCCTTCACCTGTGGGCCTGAATAAGAGTTTCATTCCGAGTTTGGCGGTCAGATAAGTCGACTGCCAAACTTGCGGAGATGAGGAGGACGTCCACCCGCTGCATCACCTTCATCATATTACCATGTTGCCACGAGGCTGACCAGTGGGAACATTGTATTATGACATTCCCACTGGTCATCCCGGCAGGAAAAGTGTTACAATAGTGGTTAAGGCCAATACCGTAGCACACCAGTACCCTCAGAATGCGCACTCAGAAGTAGACAGTGCACATTCTGTCGGTGCTGGGATGGGGGGTTCCTGCACTGCCCATGCTGTGGGCAGTGCAGGCTCCCCCATTGTCCACTGAACTGTGTTTCCACCAGCCTTTTCATGGCATTGTCTTTGCCATGAAAAGGCTGGCAGAAACTGGACTTGTAATCCACACAGCGTTGCTGAACTCAGTGACGCAATGGCTGTCCGGAACTACGACTTCCGTCAGCCTGTCACAAACCATGTTTCTGGTGGACACGGTGGTCCACTGGCAGTCCTACCACTAGGGTCATAATGTGGCGGTCGGACTGCCTGGGGTGCGGCGGTCTGACCGGCACCACAAGTCTGTCAGTCCTTGGCCTGCCAGGCTTGTAATGAGACCCTAAGAATAATGAGGTGATAACATTCTTGAAGGGCAGAGTTCCTCCTAAGGATTTGGATTTTTAAAATTGAAACAAATTCAGCAGGAGATTAAGGAAACTGTGCATGTATTCTATGAAAGATTGTTGGAAACTGTATTATTGGTAAGGGCAGACAAATACCTATACTTAGCAAGAGGCCACTAACCCATACAAGGCCCAGTTAGGTCTCAATAAATTAATCCCAGCTCAGCTCAACCCCTGGTTTGGCAATGAACAGTTAGGCTTAACTTAGGAGACAGGAATATGAGGCAATTAAAAATCACAAAACAGCAAATAAGTAAAACATAAAACACAATAAACACCAATTTATAAAATTAGATTATATTTTTATCTTTAAAATTACACTACATGACAAAAATCAAATAAAGGGAACTAAAGATATGAATTTTTAAAGATTAAGGCCCTCATTGTGATTTTGGCTGTCTTCACGAAAACCGCCGTGATGAGGGCCTCCAAAAGACCACCACAAAAGTGGCAATCTGCCAGACAGCTTATAACTCACAAACACAAAACCTCCAGAAAGCAGGCACAACTACAATCCTGCCAGAGCCAACAAAGGCATGAAACAGTCGGTCCCACCACCCTACCCACTACGCCTGCAACAAACCGCCCTCCAAATAATGACCCACAAATAACCATAGCGGTCACTCAATGGCGGTTCCCCCTTGGCGGTGCAGACCACTGCAGTTGATTTGGTACTCCACACCAACAGACACCAACATTGGCCAGACTGAAAAACCCACATCGGACACATAGACAGACATCTTGCACACTCACCAACAGCACTATAAAACACACACCCACACTAACCACAATTCTTTGCAAATGTGAAAACCTAGCTACATGTTGCTACCCCAAACATTTCCAGAACAGCACACACAAACCATAACCACCTATACACCTGTCACGCATCACACACCACACACCATACCGCCACATCAAACACACAGCAACACTGGACACAATCACTACTTCACAGCCATACTCACTCACCCTGCACCCCGACCAAACATTCCACACTATGCACAACACACACACACTACACCCACTTCACAATAGGCATGTCCCCACAAAAGAACTCTTGTTTCACTGATGAGGAGTTCTGGGTCATTGTAGACAAAATCGTAAGTGCAGAGCCACAGCTGTTCGGTGCACATATCCAGCACATTTCCATCGCCAGGAAGATGGAGCTATGGTGGAGAATCATGGACAAGGTGAACTCAGTGGGAACCTATCCACATAAATGGGCTGACATTAGAAAGAGGTGGAACGACCTTTGGGGGAAGGTGTGTGCAATGGCATCCAAGCACCACATTGCAGTAATGAAGACTGGTGGTGGACCACCGCCTCCTCCCCCACAGTTGACAACATAGGAGGAGATAGTCTTGGCTATGCTGCATCCAGAGGGCCTCACTGGAATCACGGGAGGGCTGGACACTGGTAAGTCATCATTACTTCCCAACCACCACCGACACCTGCATGGCAGTTTCCTCATCACCCTAACTTCCTTCACCCCACTCCATCTGAAACAGAGAACCACCCTCAACAATTTACCCCTGCATGCCCTACCCACTGCAAGCACGCCCCTCCAAGGTCAGCATGCACACCTATCAGTAATGCATGGGCAGCATGTAGCACTACCAGTCCCACAATGCATCACTGTTAGACCTGACATGCCTTAGGGTGGTCACCCCTAACTTTTTGCCTGCCTCCCTCCACTTTTCGGACTCTGTTTTGCTGGGTTTTAGACTCTGCGCACTTTACCACTGCTAACCAGTGCTAAAGTGCATATGCTCTCTCCCTTTAAACATGGTAACTTTGGATCATACCCAATTGGACTATTTAATATACTTATAAGTCCCTAGTAATGTGCACTGTATGTGCCTAGGGCCTGTAGATTAAATGCTACTGGTGGTCACCCACTCAAGTAGCCCCTTTACCTTGTCCCAGGCCTGCCAGGGCAAGGCCTGTGTTTGCAGTTTCACTGCCACTTCGACTTGGCATTAAAAAGTACTTGCCAAGCCTAAAGCTCCACTTTTTCTACACATAAGTCACCTCTAATATGTGCCCTAGGTAACCCCTAGAGCAGGGTGCTGTGTGGGTAAAAGGCAGGACATGTACCTGTGTAGTATACATGTCCTGGTAGTGTAAAACTCCTAAATTCATTTTTACACTACTATGAGGCCTGCTCCCTTCATAGGCTAACATTGGGGCTGCCCTCATACATTGTTGAAGTGGCAGCTGCTGATCTGAAGGGAGTAGGACAGTCATATTTAGTATGGCCAGAATGGTAATACAAAATCCTGCTGACTGGTGAAGTTGGATTTAATATTACTATTTTAGAAATGCCACTTTTCGAAAGTGAGCATTTCTCTGCACTTAAATCTTTCTGTGCCATACAATCCACGTCTGGCTAGGTTTAGTTGACAGCTCCTTGTGCATTCACTCAGACACACCCCAAACACAGGGTACTCAGCCTCACTTGCATACATCTGCATTTTGAATGGGTCTTCCTGGGCTGGTCTGGGCTGGAGGGGCTGCTCTGACACAAAGGACTGCCACACCCCCTACTGGGACCCTGGCAGACAGGATTGAACTGAAAGGGGACCTGGTGCACTTCTAAACCACTCTTTGAAGTCTCCCCCACTTCAAAGGCACATTTGGGTATAACACAGGGCCTCTGCCCTACCACCTCAGACACTTGCTGGAGAAGAAACCTGAACCAGAACCTGCATCCTGCCAAGAAGAACTGCCTGGCTGCTCAAAGAACTCACCTGTCTGCTTTCTACAAAGGACTGCTGCCTTGCTGTTGGCCTGCTGCCTTGCTGAACTCTTGTCTGGCTGCCAAAGTGCTCTCCAAGGGCTTGGATAGAGCTTGCCTCCTGTTCCCTGAAGTCTCAGGACCAAAAAGACTTCTCTTTTTCATTTGGACTTCTCGCGCGCTGAAAAATTAGACGCACAGCTTGCTCCGCGGTGAGAAAATCGCTGCACGCCGACGCTGCCCGACGCGACGCCCATGGGGCAGCCAGAACTTCGATGCACGGCCTCGCATGGACAACCCCGTCCGGCTTCCAGAGAGGAAATCGATGCGACGCCTGCCGTGAGAAAGAAAATTCCACGCACAGCCTCCGAAACGACGCGCAGCTGGATAAGAAACAGAGGAATCCACGCACAGACCCTGGGACATCTGGTAATCCCGCGAACCATAGAAGGAGTCGGCCCGCGTGCCGGAAAACAACGCACGTCTTCCCAGAGTGAAAAATAACGATGCAAGTCTGTGTGTGAAGGGGCGAAACCGACGCACACACCATTTTTCTTCCAGCAGAACGACGCACGTCTCCCTGCGTGAAAAATAACGACGCAAGTCCGTGTGCGGAGGGGCGAAACCGACGCACACACCATTTTTCCACGCATCTCCTCCTCTGCGGCCCTCTGCGGAGATTTTCCACTCCAAACCGGATACTTTGTGCTTGAAAGAGACTTTGTTTGCTTTTTAAAGACTTAAGACACTTTATATCACTCTTCAGTGATACTTCTAAAAATTGTTATTGCATCTTTTATTGTGTTGATCTACAAATATCCAGATAAATATTCTATATTTTTCTAAACACTGTGTGGTGTATTTTGCGGTGCTATATGGTGTTATTGTGTGATTTATTGCACAAATACTTTACACATTGCCTTCTAAGTTAAGCCTGACTGCTCGTGCCAAGCTACCAGAGGGTGGGCACAGGATAATTTGGATTGTGTGTGACTTACCCTGACTAGAGTGAGGGTTCTTACTTTGACAGAGGGTAACCTGACTGCCAACCAAAAACCCAATTTCTAACAATCACCATACACAAACCAAATGTGAAAAAAACACAATGTTGAATACGTATCTGAGAATGAATATAACAAACATCATACATGTCCACATGGAACCCCACCATGTCAGTTGGTAGTGTATGACACATCAACCCATTTCTCCACCTGAAGAAAGCCCCAGTGATGACAGCAAATCTGGATCTCTGGTTCTGGATGACCTCCCTGGCCCATCTGGTACCACTGGTCAGTCATCATCATCATCAAAACAATCTTTATTCGGATTTTACTCCATAAAAGAAAAACAGTCTCTTTAAGGTAAAAAAGTTATACAAGATTTTTTTTTTTTTTCAGGTACATTACTAATATATAAAAGGAAAAAAATCTTTGTTGTGACAAATTATGCGGTTATTCATTCTCATATCGGAGTTTTTCTAAATAGGACAACTTTTTCCTCTGTTCAATTGCATGTAGGATAAATTTTATCACTGCTTCACATTTCTCATTAGTATCCAATTTAAATAAATAGTTAAAAGCTTCTCTGCAATAAAATAACGTATTAATAATAAATAATGGTTTTAAGAATTGTTTCCTAATGTCATGATAAAATTTACAAGATATGGTAAAGTGCATTGTAGATTGTGCAAATCGTCCCACGCAGGGGCACTTCGGTAGGCTTTTACTCCAAATTCTCATCTTTGGGAAGGCTACCAAAAGGTGCAACATTCTAAAACGTAGTCGGGTCAAATAAAATCCATGCTGAGTATTCACAACTGTCAGTAAATAATTTGGTATTACCTCATTGTTTTCGATCATGTAAAGAGCTACCGTTGATTTCATACATTCTCTATTTTCTCTATCACTAGCCCTCCAAGCCATTAAATGATTTTTCAGTTCTTTCTTACTAAATTGGAGAACTATGCCTGGGTTGCCTAAATTTGGTGTTAGATTTATACCTCTCAACAGATCTTTTAAGTGCATGAACCATGGGATTCTATCCCGATGTTCTAATGTAAGGCAATCTTTAATAATCTTTCGGGTAAGATGCGTCCCTTCTTTTGACCAAATACCATGCCAAGCCGACAACGCATTTATATATATTAGGTCCACCACGTAGGGACTGCCCAGTTCCTTGTGTACCATGTATGTGGAAGTGGTATTTGGGACTGTGAGTAATCTGTTAAAAAATGTATTCTCTAACACTTGTAGTGAATGGATCTCGGGCATCGAACCCCAAAGGGCAGAACCATATGTGATGCTGCTGATTGATTTACTTTTGTAAATTTGCAGCATTTCCCTTAGGGGTTTATTACCAATTTCTTTGGCGAATCTAAAGACTGCCTCAGTTGTCCCAATATACTTCATTTTGGTAATTTCTAGGTGTTGTTTCCAATGTCCCATGTTAGAAAATTGTATACCCAGGTATGTAAATCCATTCACCTCTTCACATTTGTGGCCCTTAATAAAATAGCTTATCTTCCTGGCCTTTCCCTGTCCACAGGTCATTACCACTGTTTTACTCGTATTCAACATCATATCTCTTTCCTCCATAAATTTCATGAAGCCCTCCATTAGTTGCTGCAATCCATTTGCAGTTCGTGACAGCAAAACTGCATCATCTGCGTAGAAAAGGATTGGGATAAAACATTCTCCTATTTTAGGGCTGTCAATTTTTTAATTTTTTTAATGGGCATCTACACCATTTAAATAAAGAGAAAATAGGAGCGGCGCTTAAGCACAACCTTGGCGTATTCCTCTCCCTATCCTAAAACCTGGCGTACATTCTCCATTTCTTCCATAACTCACCCGTGCTGTTAGATTGTTGTATAGTTGTGCCAAAAAGCTTATTATATCTGAGGGCGCACCCATATCTGTTAAACCTTTCCACAACTTAGCATGATTCACCAAATCAAAGGCACTACTAAGATCTGCAAAACAGAGGAATACATGACCCTTCTTTGCCATTGTATACTTACTTATTATAAAATTAAGGTTTATACATTGTTCCAGGGTACCAACCCCAGGCCTAAATCCCAATTGAGCCTCTGTAAGTATATGATTGTTAGTTGCCCATGTTTCTAATCTTTCTACAAGTACTCTTCCCAGCAATTTGACAGAGGTATCCAAGAGTGAAATTGGCCGATAACATTTGGGGTCGCCTCTATGCCCCTTTTTAAAAATAGGGACAATTATACTTTCACTCCATGATGTTAAAATATATCCCTTTGTCACACTCAGAAAGACTTGGGTCAGGATAGGGCACCATAAATCAACGTGTGTCAAATAAGCATCTACTGGCACCCCATCAGGGCCCGGCGCCTTCCCTTTCGGGCATCTTCCCATGGCAAATTTCACTTCCTCTAGACTAACTGGTTTCAAGAAGGGTGGATTGATCTCAATTATCCTATTTTTTGACGGGTGAATAGTCAGGTTCTCTGGGTTAAAAATGTAACCAAAATGAGAAAGCCATTCCAATAGAGGAACATGTACTGTTATTTCGGGTACATCACTATTTTTTAGGAAAGGTTGGTTGATTGTTTTCCAAAATAAAGTACTATCTCTTAGTGTTGTTGCTTGCTCAAGATTAGCCCATGCCCTAGCTCTCAATTGTGCCTTCCTGGTTTCTAATGCATGTTTGTAGTTAGAACGCTTAATAATGACTTTTTCTCTATTTCTTGGTCGGGCCTGCAGGGCTTGTTTTAGTTCCTGGCTGGCTATTGAGCAATTGTGATCAAACAACCCCACTTTCCCGCTCTTTTTTTTCCCCAATGCTCTCACTAAACTTCCTGCAATGGCGATTCAAAGTTGGTTAAAGGATCCTAGGATCGAATGTGGATTTTGATTATATTCTGTACATATGATAATTTCTTGATGATGTTTATTCATCACATCTGTTTCATTTATCCCAGTCCATTTAATCGCAAATCCGTTTCCACTTCTTATTCCTATATCCATTGCTAATCGTTCACCTATATTGAAGGGTTTAGCTAATCTCATAGTCAGTATCAGAGGGTAATGATCACTATAAATAGTAGGCTCAATCTTCAATGAAACAACCGTATCCATATGGCTCTTTGACATTAGTATATGGTCAATTAACGAGAAATGTCCTCTTCCTACAAACGATGGGAGCTTCTCTCCTTTATACCCATCTTGCTCCATCAGCTCTAGGTCATATCTAAATAGTATTTCATTCAATACAGTTCCATAGTTATTATGTAAAAAGTGCAATTGAGTACGTCCTCCCTCGTCGACAAATCCACATGTCTCCCCTATAGTATTCTTGCATATCCCGATATTAAAATCTCCAGCCCATATTATTATGTAACTTGAAGTTATATAGTTTACAAAGGCCTGTAAGTCATCGTGGAGAGTCGATGCCACTACTCTATTAGTACCATCAAATTTGTTGTTGTAATAGTTTATTAGTACAATTCCTAAGATCCCATCTATCCGAAAGTATAAGAACTGGTAGTAGGGGGAATCGAGGGAGGATTTCACCAATGAGTAGGGTACCAATGTTGAAATAAAGATTGCAAGACCTCCCTTTGCCCTTCCCCTGGCTGAGGCCGAGGCTGGTGAGGAGAATGTGGCATAACCTTCCATAGAGAAGGATCCCATGTGCCATGTCTCTTGTAGGCAGATTATATGTGATGAACTTATTATAGTCTGCCATTCCTTCTCAGCCATTTTCGTTTTTACTCCAGCTATAAGACATGAGTGTAATTAGGTCTCCTACTAGTGGTCCCCCATCTGACTCAGTGTCACCATTACCACTTGGAGATTTTAATATGGGCACTATAGTGGTAGGTTGTGTTTTATTATGCATCGTAGTCGTTTTCCTACTCAGGTTCTCCTGCAGTCAATCAAGATCCTCCATGTTACTCAGGGGGGCAAAACGGTTGGAATACTCTAATTTATTATGCCTATCCAAAATACTGGATGTATTCCATGCTACCCCCGTGTCTTTTATGCCTGTGGTGTTCGTCATTCTGTAAAAGTATCCTAGGGGAACAGCCATAATCTCCCTCCTCAGGCATTTGCAGTTTCGATGTCTTGTATCCAAGTCTGCTAGTAGTTGGCCCACAAAGCGAGGGTTACAAAAGTTGACCACGATACAATCTCCCTCTTCTTCCTCCAAATTTCCCACCCAGTCAACTCTCCTTGCATAGAAGATCTCGCGAAATGTGTATTCCCTGACATCCAGTGTATTACCTTATTACGTATATATGGCCAGGTTTGGGAACATTTTTCAGAATGATTGTATAGGATCTGGTGGTAATTGTAACACCTCTTTCACGGGTCTGTTCTTAGTCAGGGACTGGCATCTGTGGTTTCTATCCATGGGCTCCATTTGATAAATCATAGGTGCCTTGTGCCTTGTGCTGAGGAATTTCTTCCTGTATGGGATGCCGGCAATTCATACTCCTTTTGTTGGAATCTGCAAGCCCTATCATTGCTCTATTCCTTAAGACTGCAGCCTCTTGATTCTCGTTTAATATAAGATCACTGCTAAGAGATAGAGTTTCTGGTTTAGTCATTGAGTTAACACTTACTTCTATCTTGGTTATGCGTTCTTTTATCTCCTTAAATTCTGACAATATTTTTGTCTCTATATGATCTAACTTGCATGCAGTTTCTTAAAAAGGGTTTCCACATGTTTTTGTAGGGAACCATCGTTATCTGATGATAGTGCTACTGCATGACCCCCATGCATTTGTGTAATTTTTTTGTTACTCTTAGGAAGCTGTGAGTGTACTACCATGGATTTAGGTTTGGTAATCTGGCTACTTCTTTTTTTATTGGGTGGTGAAAGGATTTGGTCGTCTGTACTATTTGGTGAGTCAATTTCCTGTATTATATCTGTAGGAAGTAAGGGGCCTAAAGAGAATCTAGAATCAGGCCCAATAAGTTTTCCTTCTGGGGCTTCTAATTCAGAAGTTAAGCCTACGGCCTCAAAGCTCACTTCGGCGATAGCCTCATGTAGAACATTTTTTGTTGCCACGAAAACGTGCTTCAGCATTGATGATTTCTTCGTTAATTTTCCCCATGGCATCTGTAAGATAATTGGTAATTGTATTAGTACTTCTCTGGGTTGTGGTATTCATACCATTCCCTATTTGGTTTTGCTTTCTTTTCCCCATTATGTATGAAGGGTTAACTATAATAAGCACTCTTAGCTGGTCGCAGACAGGATATATACGATTCCTAAAACAAATGACAACAGAGTGTGCCCAACCCAGCCTTCTCCTGCTCTGGCGAGCACAAAGCAGCGGTACAAGAAAGTTATTTTGGGCTTCTACTCTGACCACAGTGCCAAAACCGGCTACAGGTCTAAGTCCAATCGTCTCTTTATAGCCCTGAAGAAACCAATATCAATAGGAGCCGGGAGAAGGATGTCAGGGGGGTGGCCCAGCCCAGCCTCTGTCAGGCGCTGACGGGCGCAGGATGGGCCCGCCCTTGGCCCGGGCTTTGCCCGGGCGCCGCGCGCGCGTGTCCCGCGGGCGGGAGCACAATAGATCAAATTTAAAGGGCTCCTGCCCTTCAATAAGTGGCTGCCGCCACCTCCGGAAAAAGACGCACTTCCCGCAGGGCGGCAGCGCGATAGTTCAAGTTTAAAGGGCTCCTGCCCTTCAGTAAATGGCTGCCGCCGCCTCCCGAACAAAGACGCGCTTCCCGGCGGGCGGGAGCACGATAGATCAAATTTAAAGGGCTCCTGCCCTTCAATAAGTGGCTGCCGCCGCCTCCGGAAAAAGCCGCACTTCCCACAGGGCGGGAGCGCGATAGTTCAAGTTTAAAGGGCTCCTGCCCTTCAGTAAATGGCTGCTGCGGCCTCCCGGACAAAGACGCGCTTCCCGGCGGGTGGGAGCACAATAGATCAAATTTAAAGGGCTCCTGCCCTTCAGTAAGTGGCTGCTGCAGCCTCTGGAATAAGACGCGCTTCCCACAGGGCGGGAGTGCGATAGTTCAAGTTTAAAGGGCTCCTGCCCTTCAGTAAATGGCTGCCGCCGCCTCCCGGACAAAGACGCGCTTCCCGGCGGGCGGGAGCACGATAGATCAAATTTAAAGGGCTCCTGCCCTTCAATAAGTGGCTGCCGCCGCCTCCGGAAACAGACTCGCTTCCCACAGGGCGGGAGTGCGATAGTTCAAGTTTAAAGGGCTCCTGCCCTTCAGTAAATGGCTGCCGCCGCCTCCCAGACGAAGACGCGCTTCCCGGCGGGCGGGAGCGCGATAGATCAAATTTAGAGGGCTCCTGCCCTTCTATAAGTGGCTGCCACCGCCTCCGGAAAAAGACGCGCTTCCCGCAGGGCGGGAGCACGATAGTTCAAGTTTAAAGGGCTCCTGCCCTTCAGTAAATGGCTGCCGCCGCCTCCCGGACAAAGACGTGCTTCCCGGCGGGCGGGAGCATGATAGATCAAATTTAAAGGGCTCCTGCCCTTTAATGAGTGGCTGCCGCCGACTCTGGAAAAAAACGCACTTACCGCAGGGCGGGAGCGCGATAGTTCAAGTTTAAAGGGCTACTGCCCTTCAGTAAATGGCTGCCACTGCCTCCCGGACAAAGACGCGCTTCCCGGTGGGAGGGAGCGCGATAGATCAAATTTAAAGGGCTCCTGCCCTTCAATAAGTGGCTGCCGCCGCCTCCGGAAAAAGACGCGCTTCCCGCAGGGTGGGAGCGCGATAGTTCAAGTTTAAAGGGCTCCTGCCCTTCAGTAAATGGCTGCCGCCGCCTCCCGGACAAAGACGCGCTTCCCGGCGGGCGAGAGCGCGATAGATCAAATTTAAAGGGCTCCTGCCCTTCAATAAGTGGCTGCCGTCGCCTCCGGAAAAAGACGCGCTTCCCGCAGGGCGGGAGCACAATAGTTCAAGTTTAAAGGGCTCCTGCCCTTCAGTAAATGGCTGCCGCCGCCTCCGGAAGAAGACGCGCTTCCCGCAGGGCGGGAGCGCGATAGTTCAAGTTTAAAGGGCTCCTGCCCTTCAGTAAATGGCTGCCGCCGCCTCCCTGACAAAGACGCGCTTCCCTGCGGGCGGGAGCGCGATAGATCAAATTTAAAGGGCTCCTGCCCTTCAATAAGTGGCTGCCGCCGCCTCCGGAAAATACGCGCTTCCCGCAGGGCGAGAGCGCGATAGTTCAAGTTTAAAGGGCTCCTGCCCTTCAGTAAATGGCTGCCGCCGCCTCCCGGACAAAGACACGCTTCCCGGCGGGCGGGAGCGCGATAGTTCAAGTTTAAAGGGCTCCTGCCCTTCAGTAAATGGCTGCCGCCGCCTCCCAGACAAGGACGCGCTTCCTGGCGGGCGGGAGCGCGATAGATCAAATTTAAAGGGCTCCTGCCCTTCAATAAGTGGCTGCCGCCGCCTCTGGAAAAAGACGCGCTTCCCACAGGGCGGGAGCGCGATAGTTCAAGTTTAAAGGGCTCCTGCCCTTCAGTAAATGGCTGCCGCTGCCTCCCGGACAAAGACGCGCTTCCCGGCGGGCGGGAGGGCGATAGATCAAATTTATAGGGCTCCTGCCCTTCAATAAGTGGCTGCCGCCGCCTACGGAAAAAGACGCGATTCCCGCTGGGCGGGAGCGCGATAGTTCAAGTGTAAAGGGCTCCTGCCCTTCAGTAAATGGCTGCCGCCGCCTCCCAGACAAAGACGTGCTTCCCGGCGGGCGGGAGCGAAATAGATCAAATTTAAAGGGCTCCTGCCCTTCAATAAGTGGCTGCCGCCGCCTCCAGAAAAAGACGCGCTTCCCGCAGGGCGGGAGCGCGATAGTTCAAGTTTAAAGGGCTCCTGCCCTTCAGTAAATGGCTGCGCCGCCTCCCGGACAAAGACGCGCTTCCCGGTGGGCGGGAGCGCGATAGATCAAATTTAAAGGGCTCCTACCCTTCAATAAGTGGCTGCCGCCGCCTCCGGAAAAAGACGCGCTTCCCGCAGGGCGGGAGCGCAATAGTTCAAGTTTAAAGGGCTCCTGCCCTTCAGTAAATGGCTGCCGCCACCTCTGGAAAAAGACGCGCTTCCCGCAGGGCGGGAGTGCGATAGTTCAAGTTTAAAGGGCTCCTGCCCTTCAGTAAATGGCTGCCGCCGCCTCCCTGACAAAGACGCGCTTCCCGGCGGGCGGGAGCGCAAGAGATAAAATTTAAAGGGCTCCTGCCTTTCAATAAGTGGCTGTTGCCGCCTCCCGGACAAATGCAAGCTGGTCAGTCGAACACCACAGGCAACAACCAGTCCACCCCAGAGCACCCCACATCAGACTCCACTACCACAGTAGCCACCCAACATCCCCAACCCTCTGTCCCCAGGAAACATCAATCAACACTGTACCCACCTGTACAGGGACCAGAGTCAACACCACACAGGCAAGACGAAGAAGGTCCTGGTGTCAGTGGGAGTGGGCACACATTTCAGGGGACACAGACAGAGGGGGCCAGGGACAGTGGGTGGATATCTGTTCACCAAGGGGTCGGCCAACCCAGGAAGCACTGTTGAATGCCCTGGGAGTATACCAGAAATCGCAGGACAGGATGGGCCAGGTACTTACCATCTTGCAGGAGAACCAGAGGGTGGAGGGGGAACACCACCAGGAGGTCATGCATCAGTTGCAGGCTTTATATGTCAACATGGCCTCCATTGCAGGGGTGCTGAGTGATGTGGCTACCATCATGCACGAGTACAGAACACACCAGCAGACCACCAGCCAGTGTACTGACCAGCCCTCCACATCTGTTGAAGCTATTGGACAGGAGGACCTGCCACAGGATTCAAAGACCACAAGCACCCCTCCCTCTGCAGCAGAACCAATCCGCAAACGTTCCCTGTGACCCAGACAGCCAACAGAGACAGTAGCCAAGACCCAAACCACTGCCAGGAAGGGAGCCTCTCCTACATGTCTCCCTTGTAGGAGGTGGCTCGCCTGGATTATAGTGGGTACAAATGATATTTACACCTTGTGCCAGGTCTAGTTATCCCTTATTAGTAGAGTAGAAGTGTTCTAGCAGCTTAGGCTGATAGAGGTAGCTATAGCAGAGCAGCCAAGGCTGACCTAGGATGCAAAGCTCCTACCATACCACTTATATCATATAGGTACTATATCATAAGAAAGACAATACTCAGGGTTACCAAAAATAAATGTACTTTATTTTAGTGACAATGTGCCAAAAATATCTCAGAGGATACAATCCCTTAGGAGGTAAGTAAAATACACAAAATATAGACACAATCCAAAATCAGGTACGTAAAACAGTCAAAAAGGAGTGCAAACACTGTAGAATACAATAGGATGCAATAGGCCTAGGGGCAACATAAACCATATACTATGAAAGTGGAATGCGAACCACGAATGGACCCCTAGGCTGGTGTAGTGTGTTGAGGGTCACTGGGGATGTAAGAAAACACTAAGGGTGTCCAAGATACCCCTGGAAAGTAGGGGTAAAGTACTACTATTTCCCCAGAAATACACTAAAGTCATGCTGAGGGATTTTGCAAAGACCACAACAGACTGCAAAGCACTGAAGATGGATTCCTGGACCTGAGGACCTGCAAAGGAAGGGGACCAAGTCCAAGAGTCACAAAAGTGTCCAGGTGGGCAGGAGTCCAATAAACCCCAGAAGAAGGTGCAAAATGGCTGCCTTTGGATGGAAGAAGCTGAAGATTCTGCAACAACAAAAGGTGCTAGGAACTTCTCCCTTGTGCAGAAGATGTCCCACGGCATGCTGGAGGATGCAGAGTTGTTTCCTTGGCAAAATACCACCAACAAGCCTTGCTAACTGCAAGAGTCAGGGTTAGAGAAAAACGTGCTGCCCGGGCCCAGAAAGGACCAGGATGTCGCCACTTGGGAGAGGAGACAGAGGGGGCACTCAGCAACGTTGAGGGCCCACGCACAAACAGGACGCACCCGCAGAAGTCCTTGAACATGGGTTCAAGAAGTCTGAACATGTCATTCATTTCAATACTGCAAAAGGAGGTCCCAAGAAACCGGAGATCAACTCAGGGAGCTGAGCATCGCAGGACAGAGTGCTGGTGACCTAGGCTCAGCTGTGCATGCAGGATTTAATGAAAATGTGCACAGAAGCCCTTGTAGCTGCAGTTCACACAGTGCATAGGATTACTGTCTGGAGAGGGGAGGCAAAGACTTACCTCCTCTAAATTTGGACAGTTGGACCACTGGATAGTCTCGGTCACTTGGGTCCACCACCTGTGTTCCAGGGGCCAGACTCATCAGGATCAGAGAGGTCCCAGGGTACCGGTGAAGCTCAAGTTTGGTGCCTGCTGAAGCAGGGGGAAGTTTCCGTCGACCCACAGGAGATTTCTTCATGGCTTCCAGTGCAGGATGAAGGCGGGCAGCCCCCAAAGCATGCACCACCAGGAAACAGTCAAGAAAGCCAGCAGAATTAGGCGCTACAATGTTGCTGGTAGTCTTCTGGCTACTTTGTTGTATTTTTGCAGGCATCCTGGAGCAGTCAGTGGTCGATCCTTGGTGGAAGTCAAAGAGACAGGTTCAGAAGAACTCTGGTGAATTCTTGCAAGTCGTTATCTGAGAAAAAGCCCACTGGAGAGACCCTAAATAGCCCTCAGGGAAGGATTGGCCACCTAGTCAGGTAAGCACCTATCAGGAGGGGTCTCTGACGTCACCTGCTGGCACTGGCCACTCAGAGGCCTCCAGAGTGCCCTCACACCTCTGGAAACAAGATGGCAGAAGTCTGGGACAGACTGGAGAAGCTCTGGGCACCACCCCTGGGGTGGTGATGGACAGGGGAGTGGTCACTCCCCCTTCCTTTGTCCAGTTTCACACGGAGCAGGGGCTGGGAGTTCCCTAAACCGGTGTAGACTGGCTTATGCAAGGAGGGCACCATCCGTGCCCTTCAAAGCATTTCCAGAGGCTGGGAGAGGCTACCCCTCCCCAGCCTTTAACACCTATTTCCAAAGTGAGAGGGTGTAACACCCTCTCTCAGAGGAAATGCGTTGTTCTGCCTTCCCGGGACTGGGCTGCCCAGACCCCAGAAGGGCAGATCCCTGTCTGTGGGGTGGCAGCAGTGGTAGCTGCAGAGCAAACCCCAGAGAGCTGGTTTGGCAGTACCCGGGGTCAATAGTGGAGCCCAGGGGATAAATGGAATTGGCTCCCCAATACCAGATTTGGAATGGGGGGCCAAATCCATGATCTTAGACATGTTACATGGCCATATTCAGAGTTACCATTGTGAAGCTACATATAGGTATTGACCTATATGTAGTGCACGTGTGTAATGGTGTCCCTGCACTCACAACGTCTGGGGAAATGTCCCTGAACTATGTGGGGGCACCTTTGCTAGTGCAAGGGTGCCCTCACACTTAGTAACTTTACACCTACCCTTCAGCAAGTAAAAGTTAGACATATAGGTGACTTATAAGCTACTTGAGTGCAGTGAAAATGGCTGTGACATAACGTGTGCGTTATTTCACTCAGGGTGCAGTGGCAGTCCTGTGTAAAGGTTTGTCTGAGCTCCCTATGGGTGGCAAAATAAATGCTGCAGCCCATAGGGATCTCCTGGAACCCCAGTACCCTGGGTACCTAGGTACCATATACTAAGTAATAATAAGGGTCTTCCAGTATGCCAATTGAAATTGGTAAAAGTGGTCACTAGCCTATAGTGACAAATTTAAAGACAGAGAAAGCATAAGCACTGAGGCTTCTGATTAGAAGAGCCTCGGTGACACAGTTAGTCACTACAAAGGTATACTTATTCAGGCCACAAACTATGAGCACTGGGGTCCTGGCTAGCAGGATCCCAGTGAGACAGTCTAAAACAAACTTGCATACATGTAAAATGTGGGTAACATGCCAGGCAAGATGGTACTTTCCTACACTTTTGTGCCACTGAGACACGTTGTTTACTTTGGACTGCCATTGCTCCTTTTCCTATGGCCCCATGGACCTCTGCTACAAACCAACTGGGCCACGACACTGAAGATTTAATCCACCATCACCCTATTCTATAGCACTATCCCTTCTTTTTTGTCAATTCAGTAAACACACTAAATATAACTGAATTATTTGACCTTTCCTTTCAACAAAATGCAATGTTTTTACCTTTATTGTCCTCTGTAAATGTAACGTAAAGTGTGCATCCATCCAATGGACAGTCAGCTTGGAGTACACATAACCAGGGTAAGAGCATGCCACACGTCACCATCCGCCAAACTGTGTGGAAGCAGAATGTAGGCATAACGTGAGTACACGGTAGTGACCACTTTAACATCTGTAAAAAGGGAAACCATTATAAACATTCAAACGAGAAGTTAATGAAGTGGAGCAACATGAGCCCCTGTAACACAACAGCCTACATCCAGCTGGTCACATCAACTCAAAAATTTGCATTGCAATTGACTCTACACAGCAGCAGTGAGGAGAAACAACTCATTTCAGGCCGTCACACAAGATACCACAGTATTAGCTATGTCATATTGTTAGTATGCCAATATCTCCTCTGGACCACTTAGTCTGGCCCAAACTGTCAAGGACAATGACGTCACAGAGCAGTTGTGTACACACATTGTAACTCACATAACATTCCCAGCAACAAATGCTACATACTGTATGGAATGAGGACACAGTTTAATGTGGGCATGTATTTTAAAATACAAAACAGCTGATACATTGCTTCAGCTGAATAAGCTTTATCACTATCATCATAACACTGGCACGACTGACCACAGATGGAACAGTGTCAGGTTACATAATGCACACACTTGTGCTTGTTACATCATAGCTGCCGCACAGGTCTTAATTGTAATGGTGGTGTGAACAGAAGTACAGTCTTACTTGAGTGTCACTGGAAGTACTGCTGTATCAGATGTGTCCTGTTGTCCACATCCTCCTCCTCCTACCCATCTTCATCACTGTCTTCGGTGTCCTCTGCTGCCACAGGTGCATTGTATTCACCCTCCTTTTGCACTGGTATGAGATCTAATTTAACAGCCAGAGTCTACAACCAAACCAAGTATGTAAATGCCTTCGAATTGCCTTGGTGTGTACCATCCGTACCTATGACGCACATTATATTGACTGCCATAGGTGCCATCATCAGGAAATGGCATACGCCTGCCCTGCATGCAGGGACAGGTGGAAGTGACCTCAATCCACTGGTGTTTCGAGTCATGGTGGAGGGCGGACTAAACCACTGTGTAATTCCTCATTGGTTATCATAGAGGTCTATGGAACACAGGGTCCAATGATGATCACCACCGGCAATGACGGTGTTCACCGGCGCAGACGTGACCGCCATTTTCAGAACACTTTATCAACACCTCCACTGCGTGTGCTGCTGTGTCCTGTGTCTGGAACCCACAATGGCCCGTGCTACAGCGGATAGGACCCCAGCCTTCACATCTAAAGAACTGGAGAAGCTTATGGATGGGGTCCTACCCTGGTATGGACAATTGTATAGGCCTCCAGATAAACAGGTGAGCACCTTTTGGGTATTTTGAATGCAACATGGCTGTATGTGTGTGCAGGCAGTGTGCCCTTTAGAGAGTGCTTTTTTACTGCATGCAATGTGTACGCAGAGGTACGAGTTATGTGTCGGATGAATGTGGGATCAATGCAGTATGTGGTCCATTGCTGTAACAGGATGTAGTGTGGAATTCAAGGTGTCCTTCTGTCTGTGTTTACTATGCAGGTCAGCGCCCATCAGAAGAAAGGGTGATGGCGTGCCATCTCCAAGGATCTGCAGACCCTGGGAGTCCATAGCCAGCGGAGCAGACACTGCAGAAAGAGGTAGGAGGACCTGTGACGTTGGGCCCGGAAGACTGCTGAGGCCCAGCTCGGGATGTCATCCCAACGAGGTAAGGGTGCCTGTCGGAACCTGAGCCCCCCAATGGCCTGCATGCTGGCAGTGGCCAACCCAGAATAGGATGGGTGCTTGAGGGCAGCACAGCAGCCACAAGGGGGTGAGTACACACTGTTTAGAATTCAGTCCTGATGCCTGTCATGGTGTTTGGCTGCAAGGTTCTAGTCAGTGCATGCCTCAATATACCCCTGTAGCTAATCTTATCAAGTTCTGCATGTCAATGGTGAGTGGTATGTACAATTGATATTGGTAATTTTTGGTATTACAGCTTCATTAAAGGACTACATCCTGACTCACCGGTGTTGGAGTGATGCTCTGATGTCCTCTGCTTAGGTGGTGTGACCTGGCAATTGCACATTGTGCAGTCACTTTGTCGGAGTAGCATAGCTGTGCCTTTGTCAATAGGCAGACATGGATTAGTGAGTCCCAGTAGGTGTGCAGATGGTTGTGTCTGCTGAATTCTTTACAGCTGTTGTTCCCAGGCAATGCTTTGGTATTATGGGTGTTATTACATAGTGTTGGTACCAGTGAGTCATTGTGATATGTTTGCCATATGTGTTGTTATTGATGTCATTGACCCTGTGCTCCAGTTCTTTCTCACCCACCCTCCCTTTTCTTTTCCTGTACTTGTGTGCATTAGCATCATCTAGCACAGGAGCAGGGGCTCTGGCGAGTGGGAGAGTTGCAGCCCACGGGACCCAGGAGGAAGTTCCAACCGACACCGAGGAGACCAGTGGTTTAGAAGGTGAGGGTAGCACCACTAGGGCTTGGCTGCCCTACTGAGATTGTTTCAGGCTCTAGCCTCCTCTTTGATGGCAGCCAGTGTCCCTAGTTCTTCCATCCCCCCTCCAACTACCTGTTCCCAGTCCAAGAGCACTCTCCTCCTAACCATCCCAAGCACACAATCAGACAAGCTTGCACCTAAGACTTGCAGAAACAAGCACAAGCACCACAGATCACACCAAAAGCACAAACACAGCCAAAAACCAGGAGCACACACAGCAACAGCCACTGCCTCTACTGTCTCCCCCTCCACCTCCTCTCTCACAGTCACATCAGCAATCACACCTGCAAGCACTGCATCCTCAGTCCCAGATCTTGCCCCCTGTTTAGCCTTGCCCACAGTCACCACAACAGCAGACACGCAGACCAGCACCCCATTCACCACATGCACAGTTACCATCACCACCATCACAACCACATCCAGCACACCCACCTCACTTGCAGACACCACCCCAACATTCATGCACACAACCTGTTTGTCGCCCCCGTCCCTCTATGCCCCCTCCCAAACACAGAAAGGCTCCCACTCAGACACTCAATAGCCATCCACCTCACACATGCACACTGTACATTCATCTACAACCCAGTCCAGCACACCTTTTTTACTTTCACACCTTGACCTCTTTGCTACTTCTGTCCCACCATGTGTTGTCCCAAAACGTAAGGTCCCCGTGCCCCAGCCCAGTCCCTCTAGCTCCCAGTCCTCTCATGGCCCCTCTAGTGTTGCAAATGCCCCTCCCCCACTAAAATACCACCCACTACGGGGCACAGGGAAGCCAGTCTGACCCCCCCACTCCAAGCCCACTCCTCCGCCCTCTCAACAGAGGAGCAAAAGCCCGCCCACTCTCAAATCAAAATCCAAAGACCCCCTTCCAAGAATAAAACACCCCTGCCCTCTGAGGTGCCTGTCTTATACATCGATGTCCCTGTCCAGTGGAGTCACTTGGGCTGTCAGGAGTCAAGTTGGACCTCACATACTGCCCTGTGTTGTGGCATGGACACTTTTGGACTGGCCAAAGTCCCTTTATGTATAGAGTTCCCTTCATTTCATGTGGTTGCTATTCCCACCGGAATACAGTGGTTGGACCAAAGCTTTCTTTACTTTTGCTTATGTTGCTGTTAGATATTTCAGTGGATTGTTCTTTGTTTGTGGTTTGCGTGTATGGTGTGTGTTGTGCGTGTGGGTGTGTTACTCTCCCCTCCCTCATTCGTGTGCTAGGCAGCTGTACTCACTGCCATTGTCTTTGTCTGCGTTGCTGCTCCTGGACTCCCATTGCGTGGTACAGCACCAGCAGGACTTCCAGTTTGGGTTCAATGTCGGCCGTGGACTCCAATGTGTCCCTGGAGGTGGGTGTCTTCTTTTATATGGGTCATTTCCACCAGGCTTTTCGTGGCAGTGATCCCGCCCACAAAATCCTGGCTGTCTGCTATCTCGTTATATGGTGGGCAGTGTATGATGTTCTGCCAGCCTGAAGATGGCAACCGCCATGGTCTGTGGCCGGACCGCACTGGCGGTTCAAGCGGTACATTGGCTGTATGTGGGAGGGATAACCCTCATGGTCATAATATGTTGGTCTACAGCACCAGCCTGGCAGTGGTACTACCACGATCACCACATTGGCGATCAGCTGACCGCCAAAGTCACAATGAGGGCCTAAATGTTTTTTACCCCATAGAAACTAAAAGTGCCAATCTGGACATCTGGTAGCACTCGACCAGGGCAAAGTCAAAATTTGAGGCCGGCCGCAATGGAGCCCTGATCGGCTACAGTGAGCGGGAGACCTCGATCAAAGTTTTACTTTCTGACTTAGTCTTTTTCTTCAAGATTTTCTTCACCGGGATGAAGTCGTAAGTCAGATTTGACCTCTGGAGCCCGCTTCAGATAGCATCGCAGGAGACTGCGGTAAAGATTTCTACGTTTAGGCAATTTTACGTGTCAGAAATCTTCATCCAGAATGAACTTGAAATTGAAGCCGACCTCCCGGGAGCCTTCCTCAGATACGCTGCGCAAGAAGCCTCGGTCAACTTTTTACTTTCGGACTTAGAAACTTTTTTGAAGCTTTTTCTCTCCAACATTGGACGTCCCTCCATAGTAAGCTGATTTCAAGTCGTCTTTGTTGGATTACCTTTCCACAAGCCCCTGGTGAAATTCTGGAAGTCTGGAGCTCCTGAGATTTTCAGCGGGACAAACCTGCAAGTCAGGCCAGATCGCGGTCGACGTAAGCCGCTTAACTCACCACATCAAGTTGGTATACCTATGGAGCTTTTTCCAAAGTTGCCTCAAACGTCTACAAACTTTTGGATCTTCTTCCAGAAGGTCTTTGAAGGTCCTTAAGGAGTCCACAGCTCACCACAAGGTTGCAGAAGCTCTGAGTTGCTTCTTGAGGGTTAAGACTCCAACTCCTACATGCCCAAAAATGACCAGTGGTCACTGGTTAGCTAGTCAATTTCTTCAGAGCTTGATATAAGGGACTTTGGTCAGCAATTTCTTACCTGTAGCAAACAGGAAGTCCCTTCTTGAAGCAGTAGAAGAGAGGAAAAGTCCATTTAGTGGTGAAGCCCAAGTATGCGTCTGGTGCAGTCTTACAGAATGTAGTGTCCAGGTCAGGTCAGGGGTCCAGCAGAACAGCCCTTCTTCTTCTTGTTCCTTGTAGGGATCTGAGGTGGGGGTTCAGCTCTGCCAGTTTTATCCTTGCTCCTGGAGTGGAAAGCAGGGGGGCCTCTTGACCAATCACATGCAGGTCACCACCCTTTTGAGTGACCACTTCCTGGGAAGGGTGGCAAAAATCAATCCCACTGGGGCAATAGTCTAACAAAATCCAAGATGGCAAAAATTCAATCTATGAGATTAGGTCTGGCTGAGCCCACCCATTGTTGTGGCTAAATTTCCCTTGACACATCCCATGCCAGCCCTCTTTTAATCTAATCCCGGGGCACGTGGCTTTGGTTTGGCTACCTTCATCCTTTGAAGACCAGTTTGCTTCTCTCCCCCATCCTGTTTCACCATCTGCTGAGGCAGATCACCTTCCACCAGATGCTTCCTTTGTGTCAGCCCAGGCCACTTCACATCTCATCAAGGCAGCCTGACCAGGCTGCCATCGGCAGGCCAAAGAGAGAAGGGCACTACAGAGCTGCAAGTGGTAACTTTTAAAAAGAGTTTTAAAAATCTTTCTAGGTGAAAGTTATATTAAATTCATCAATGGCAAGTTGTTGGATTTATTATAACTGCAACAGGGCACCTAGGGCACACCTTAGGGGTGACATATGTAAAAATAAAGGAACTTAGGATTGTGGAAGTACTTTTAATTCCAAAGTCGAATTTGAGGTTAACTTTAACTTAAAAGCAGCCAGCAAGGCAAAATGGGAATCACAGCAATGCACCTATGGGTGTACGACCTATGCTGGGGTCCCTAGACCTGACTGTCCTAATTATAGTAGGAACTTATAGGCAGGTAGATACAACTTAATATAATCAGCATACATGCTGGTGATTCTCCACGGGTTCGGGTGGGGGCTTTGTGCCCAGAGTGCTTCATCCTGCCAAGGACTGGGGTAGGTGATGTGATTCTCCACTGGTTCTGGAGGGGGCTTTGTGCCCAGAGTGCTTCATCCTGCCAAGGACTGGGGTAGTGGATGCTTTTCTCCACTGGTTCTGGAGGGGGCTTTGTGCCCAGAGTGCTTCATCCTGCCAGGGACTGGGATAGTGGATGTGATTCTCCACTGGTTCTGGAGGGGGTTTTGTGCCCAGAGTGCTTCACATGCAGTGTGGCAGGTCCATTCCCTCACCTGGGTGTGTGTGCCACGAGATTGCCTGTGAACAGGTAGCATGATACTCCATGGAGGCAGAGACACACTCCACCCTGCTGCGACTTCGCCTGCCACCTGCAGGTACAAACAGTGCTGGGTGTTGTGCATCATGTACGCTGTGCAGGGTCCAGGACATCTCCTGCAGCCTCGGACGGCTGCCCACTGGGGATGATTGCCATGTCAGCTGTGGTGGCACTCTCTGAGCACATCGCAGGGTTGGTGGCGGTGGTTGCAGCGGTGTCTGTGGCGGAAATGCTGGCAATGGTGAATGTGTCAGTACCTCTGGAGGGACACAGCCGGAAGTCCCTGCAGCCTCGGATGGCTGCCCACTGGGGATGATGCTGGGGACTGTTGCAGAGGCAGCAGACGTGCAGGTGGCGGTGTCCACCGCCGTACAGGTTGCTGTTCTGGTTGCCAGAAGGGGTGACTCTGGTCCCTCATCCGGAGGCTCCGTGCCCTGTCCTGACTTCCCCTTCGCCTTGTGTCCCTTCCCCACCTTTGATGTCGCTGCTGGTCCCTTGGCACTGTCCCCTTTTGGCTTGGAGGAGCCCTTGCTCGGTGGTTGGTGTGGCTTCTCCCTCCAGCATGTGGGCACCTTCTTCACCTTGGCAGGTGTCGGAATGGGCTGATCCTTGGCCTCGCTAGGTGGCACACTGGCAGCCCTGAAGTGCTGGAATTTGGTGGCTGAGGTGCTGGGCTGGGACCTGGACAGCCTGGCCCTAGGGGAAGGACGGGGGGGAGGTGAAGGGAAGAGGTCAATGTTAGCCAGGAAGAGTTTCTTAGACACACTGGGACGGGAAGATGGAGGGGGTTTGGAAGTGGAGTTAGAGGTAGTGGTTTTAGGAGGTGTACGTCTGCTGAATTTGGGTGAATGTTCATGGGCCGGAGGCTGTTGTGAGGTGGATGGCTGTTGGGTGAGTGTGTGCCTGCGTTTGTGTACTTTGGGAGGAGGGCTAACAGACACACGGGAGAGGACACAGGGGATGTCTGAACGGTAGTGGGGGTTGTGATTGCACATAAGCAGTGGGTGGTGAGGGTAGTGCATGCAGGTGTGAATGGAGACGAGACAGGGAGGGAGGAGGACGTGGAGGAGGCAGTGGATGTTGGTGTGTCTGCATTGGGGTGGTGCTTCTGTGAGTGCCTGTGGGATGTGTGGTGCTTATGTTTGCCATGTCCACTCTTGTGTGTTGATGAGTGTGGATACTGGTCTGATGGTGTGCTTGGGATAGTCTGAGGTACAGGGGATTCAGTCTCGGAAGTTGGAGAGGGGAGGCTGGACATAGGGACAATGACTGCCATCAGTGCTGAGGCCAGAGCCTGAAATGCTCTCTGTTGGGCTGGCACGCCAGAATGAAAGCCCTCCAGGTATGCATTTGTTTTCTGCAAATGCCTCTCAACACCCTGGATGGCATTCAAAGTGGTTGATTGCCCAACAGTGAGGGACCTCAGGAGGTCAATAGCTGACTCACTGAAGGCAGCAGGGCTGACTGGGGCAGGGCCTGAGGTGCCTGCGGCGATGGAGATGCCCACCCTCCTGGGTGAGCGGGCATGGGGAACTCAATGAGGGGCTGCTTGGAGGGCGTTGCTGGTAGGGAGGTTGGTGGCTGTACCTATTGTTGCGGTGGACACAGAGGTGCCCACCACCTCAATGGAGCTACCATCAGAGGAGGAGTCGCTGTCTCTAGTGTCCCCTCCTCTCCCCATTGTGGAGCTCCCCTCGCCCTCCATCCCACTGGTGCCTTCATCCTCCATAAATTCCAGGGCCATGTGGGTTTCAGCTCCCTCCTGCTCCTCTGCCAGATGATGCTAATGCACATGAGGACAGGGTGACAAAACAAAAAGGGGGGGAAAGGCAGAGGAGACACATGGTCAATGTCTGACACACCACTACCGTTGGTGGGCACAACACACAAGGAGCAGCCCTATGAACTAAGCCATGCACTAACAGTGCAGGGGAAAAGCACACGCCCAAGGGGGACTCTGTCTAGACCCATTTCATGCACAGCTAGAAGCCATGGAGCCTGACTAGGTGTAGAGGGCAAATATCACCTTTGTGGTTGCAGTGGGAATGAGCCTGCAAATCAATGGATCTACCTTTGCGCATCTGCCCTGGCCTAGGGGAACCCACAGCCCACCTCCCCCACCCAGACACCTCATCAAGCGTGCAGAGTCAGTTGAATGAGAGTGTACTCACCCCCTTGTGGCTGCTGTGATGCCCTCAAGTGCCCATCCAACTCAGGATATGCCACAGCCCGGATCTGGTACTTCAGGGGAGGCATGGTGCGACGGGCACCCCTTCCACGTTGGGAGGCCATCCCCAGCTGGGCCTACGCCGTCTCCTAGCTCCAGTGGCGCAGGTCCTCCCATCTTTTCTGGCAGTGGGTGCTCCATCTATGGTAGACCCCCAGGGTCCGCACTCCCTTGAGGATGGCACGCCAAATTACATTCTTCAGGTGGGTGCAGACCTAGAGGAATAGTGAAGTAAAAAAGGATGTTACTCTCCCGTACAGTTCATCTCACACATTGGCCACAAACCTCCCACCCTGTCAAAGAAAAACATACACTCACTATCCTCACATGCTGGTCTGTCCCCCCATCTCTTCTATCCACAACACCCCATACAATCATGTCCCATCCACCATGCACACGGTTCACACACCTGTTTGTCTGGAGGACCGTAGAGTAGCGTGTACTGGGGGAGGATCCCATCCACCAGTTTCTCCAACTTCTCAGCAGTGAAGGCAGGGGGCCTTTCCATAGACATTGTAGCCATTGTCGCTTCCAGACTCAGGTCACAGCAGCACTTGCAGTGCAGGTCCTCTCCTGTTGAAGGTCGGTTATCAAGTGAGGGAACAGATAGAAAATTGCGGTCACGTCCGCCGCGGTGCACACCGTCACCACCGGCGTACATTGTCATTGGCTCCTGGAACCCATAGGGCCCAGTGATAACCAATGTTGAATTGCGCAGCAGTCTCTGACCGCCTACCGCAATGCTGGACGACGCCAGTGCAGTTACCTCATTTCCCCTTGTCCCTCCTTACAGGTCAGGCAGCCGCCATTTCAGGAGGCCACATGGCAGGCCAACTAACTGCGTCACACCCATTTAGGGTAGGAATACGGACAGACAAAGGCACATGCTGATAATTTCACGATTATGCTAAACTGCCTTGTGAAACCTATGTGGTGTATGACCCTCTGCTTACCCTTCTCCTCCATAGGGCATGTCCTCTGGGGCAGGTGATGAGATGGCAGCATCCTCCAGTGTACAGACCACTGGTGGACCTGTCGACAATGGAAGACAGACAAATCATTATCACTTACAGAGTTGATCGTGCAACAATCCAGGAACTCTGTGCCCAGTTGGAGCCAGACCTGATGTCAGCTATCAGCCATCCCACAGGAATCCCCCCTCTGGTGCAGGTCCTGTCAGTGCTCCATTTCCTGGCCATTGGGTCTTTTCAAACAACAGTGGCCATGGCATCAGGGATGTCACAGCCAATGTTCTCAAACGTGTTGTCCAGAGTGTTATCTGCCCTGCTGAAACAAATGGGCAGCTACATCGTTTTCCATCAGGTGGAGGATCTGCCCACAGTGAAAGGTGAATTTTATGCCCTGGGACATCTATCATTGGTGCCATTGATGGTACACATGTGGCATTTGTCCCCCCCCCCCCCCACAGGAATGAACATGTGTACAAAAACTGGAAAAACTACCATTCTATGAATGTGCAGATGGTGTGTTTGGCAGACCAGTACATCTCCCATGTGAATGCGAAGTATCCTGGCTCAGTTCATGATGCTTACATTTTGAGGAATAGCAGCATCCCTTATGTGATGGAGCAACTCCAGAGGCACCGTGTGTGGCTAATAGGTGAGCCCAAGGTCCCCACACAGTTTAAATAGGTGTCAGGGTATGGGAGATTCCCTAATGTTTGGAGGATGTCTAACAGTTGTCCCTCAATATCTGCAGGTGACTCAGGTTACCCCAACCTGTCATGGCTACTGACCCCAGTCAGGAATCCCAGGACAAGGGCAGCGGTACACTACAATGAGGCACATGGGTGAACTAGGAGGATAATAGTGCACACCTTCGGCCTCCTGAAGGCCAGATTCCGGTGCCTCTGTCTGACAGGTGGATCCCTATACTACTCACCGAAGAAGGTGTGCCAAATAATTGTGGCATGCTGTATGTTGAACAACCTGGCTTTGCGACATCAGGTGCCTTTTCTGCAGGAGGACGGCACTGATGCTGGTCTTGTAGCAGCTGTGGAGCATGTGGACAGTAAAGAAGAGGAGGCAGAAGAAGAAGATGTAGACAGCCGAAACAACATCATCATGCAATACTTCCAGTGAGACACAGGTAAGAGGATGGCACTGCTTCCCACATCTCACACTACTGTAGGACATAGCATAAATCTGCCTATCTACCTCTGTGTATCGACCCTGACATGTCACTTTGCCTTTCCATTTCACAGATCTGGGTCCCACTTTGTGCCCTTTGCTATGTTAACTGCTGCCCAACAACTGTGTAACATTGGTATGTGAACATATACATTGACATTGCAATATTTCTGAGAGGTTGCTATTACTAAGTACTGACTGACTCCAGATTGATTTGTGATTCAAGGGTGTTTATTTCTGTGCTAATAAGAGGAGGGGGGTGTGCAATGGGCTGGGGTAATGGTGGAGGAATGTCCATGGTAGAGTTCAGTCTCTTGGTCTCACAGGTGCATTGTCCATGGGGGCAGAGGAAGGGGGGCAATGGCAGTTTAAGGTGGACAGGGTGACAAAGTGGGACAGAAGGGTGACAATCTGGAGAGCCTTATTTCCTGGCGGGGTCTTGGCAATGTTCTCTGTCTTGTTCCTGGATCTCAGGGACTGTTTGCGGGCTGGTTCTCCTTCTGCAGGGGGTGGGGTGCTGGTGGCCTGTTGATCCTGTGGCAGTGTTTCCTATCCACTAGCACCAGCGGAGGTGGAGGGCTGTTCATCATCCAGGGTAGTGTGAGGGGCCCGTTTGTGTGCCAGTACCCCTGCAATGGTGACCAGGGTGGTGTTAATGGACTTTAAATCCTCCCTGATCTCAAGGTAGTGTTCCTCCTGCAGCCGCTGGGTCTCCTGAAACGTGGCCAGAACCATGCCCATGGTCTCCTGGGAATGGTGGTATGCTCCCATCATGTTTGAGAGTGCCTCGTGGAGAGTGGGTTCCCTGGGCCTGTCCTCCCCCTGTCGCACAGCAGTTCTCCCAGCTTCCCTGTTGTCCTGTGCCTCTGTCCCCTGAACCGTGTGCCCACTGCCACTGACCCCAGGTCCCAGATTGTCTTGGGTTGGTGGGTTTGCCTGGGGTCACTGTAGTGGTGGACACACTGCTGATTGACGTATCCTGGGGACAGTGGCATGGGCCCGCTGGGTGGGTACTGTGGTGGTGTTTCCTGAGGGGGGGAGGTCTGTGGTGGCTTGTGACAGTGACAGGGTAACCGGCTGTCCAGAGGTCCCTGATGGGCCGGGCTTGTCATCTTGATCCAGGCATGTAGAGCTGCTGTCATCACTGTGGGCCTCTTCTGTGGGGGGGACTGGATATGTCTGGCACCTCCTGTCCAGTGACATTGGGTATGGGTCCTGTTGGGGTGTAAATGCATAGTTTTAGTATCTGTGTGCACCATCTTGTGCATTGGGTGAGTTACCCTCTACTCCTGTGCTTGCATTATAGTGTTTGCCCTTGTGTGATTGTAGTTTTGGGGTCTGGGTGGGTATCTGTACTGGACATGTTTTGGTGATGGGGATCCATGCATAGGTGTTGCATGCAGGGCCTTGGTAATGGGATGGCTGGGTTGTGTTGGTAGGGCTATGTGAGGTGTTGGCGTGATGGGGTGAGGGTGAGGGTGGGGGTATGTGATGGCATGCAGGTGGGGGAATATGGTAGTAAAGATATGACTTATCGGATTCCAGTCCTCCTGCTACTCCTGCGAGGCTCTCTGGATGCAGTATTGCCAAGACTTGCTCCTCCCATGTTGTTAGTTGTGGAGGAGGAAGTGGGGGTCCACCGCCAGTCCTCTGTACAGCAATCTGGTGTCTGGATATCACTGAACGCACCTTCCCCCATAGGTTGTTCCACCTCTTCCTGATGTCATCCCGTGTTCTTGAATGCTGTCCCACTGCTTTGACCCTGTTGACAGTTCTCCACCATAGCTCCATCTTCCTAGCAATGAAGGTGTGCTGCACCTGTGATCCAAAGAGCTGTGGCTCTACCCGGATGATTTCCTCCACCATTACCCTGAGATCCTCCTCAGAAAACCTGGGGTATCTTTGAGGTACCATGATGTGTGAGGTGCTATCTGTTGTGATGTGTGGGGGGAGGTGTTGGTGTGTGTTGTTTGAGGTGCGTGGATGTTTTATGGGTGATGGTGTTGTGTGTCTGTGGGTGTTGGTGTTGTGTTTGCTAATCTCTCTCTGTGCTTCTTCCCAAAAAATTGTTGTAATGGTTTGTGGGTAATGTGGGTGTGTGTTTTATAGTGTTGTGGGTGTGGTGTGTGTATGTGTATCAGGTGTGTGTATTTTGAATTGTCCAATGTAGGTGTGTTTTGTAAATGTGTGCATATTTTGAGCGCTGTGGTGTGTACCGCCAATGGATTACTGCGGTTGAAAGACTGCCACGTTGATTCGTGGGCCATGATAGTTGGCGTGACGGTGTAGGTTTTGGTATCGCCAGTTTATCACTGAACCTTGGTATAGCGGACTTGTGTGGGTGTCTGTATTGTGGCGGATACTGAGTCGTGGGTCGTAATACCTGTAGCGGAATTCCGCCACCGCAATGGTATGTTGGCGGTCTTCAGCACGGCGGAAAGCGGGATTTACCGCCAGAGTTGTAATGAGGGCCGATATGTCCTACCTTAACCATACACTGCACCCTGCCCTTGGGGCTACCTAGGGCCTACCTTAGGGGTGTCTTACATGTAAGAAAAGGGAAGGTTTAGGCCTTGCAAGTGGGTGTACTCGCCAAGTCGAATTTACAGTTAAAACTGCCCACAACAACACTGCAGTGGCAGGTCTGAGACATGATTACAGAGCTACTCATGTGGGTGTCACAACCAGTGCTGCAGGCCCACTAGAAGCATTTGATTTACAGTCCCTGGCAACTCTAGTGCACTTTATTAGGGACTTGCTAGTAAATCAAATATGCCAATCATGGAGAAATCAATCAACCATACAATTTACACAGAGAGCATGTGTACTTTAGCACTGGTTAGCATCGGTAAAGTGCTCAGAGTTCAAAAGCCAACAGCAACAGGTCATAAAAAATAGGAGGCAGGAGGCAAAAGATTGGAAAAGAACAAAAGTCCAACATGTAGTGATATATTGCATTTGTATTTTGTCAAATTTGTTGTTAAAAAATTTCAATGGGAAGATGAATCTATAATGTGTAAAAAAAATTCCAGCTGCACTGACCACCAGAGCTGGGGCCAGCAGGAGCACCAGTGTGCCTGATGCACCAGCCATTGGAGGGGAGGACCGGCAGCAGTAAGGATGGGTAATGGTAAGTCCTATTACTTACTTTCAGACAAAAGCTCATAATGAATGCTACAAATGATGGGTTGATGGAAAAAGGAAAGAAGGACGGATAGTTAAAACAGAGGATGGGTGAAATAGTATATGAGTGAAACAATGTGTGGGTGGGTTTAAAGACAGATGAAAGGGTATATGGGTGGAAGGATTCCTATGTGGGTTAAGGGTGGATGGGTAAAAGGTTGCTTGAATGGATTAAAGGATGGGTGGACGGGTCACATAAACAGTGCTTGGGTAAATGGATGAATATGTAAAAGGATGGTTTTAAGGGTAGATAGGTGAATGTATGAATGAATGGCTGGATATATGGATGGATGGATTGTAATGGTGAAAGACTGGATGAGAAAATGTACAGCTTAAAGTATGGGTATCAAAGGGTGAATAGAACAATAAACGGATTAATGGACAATTGCTTTGATGAAGAAAGAAGGGAGCTCTTCTAGAGAGGGATGTGTTCACCTACTTCACTTGCGTTGCTTGATTATAAAAACCTTTGGTTCAAAGTCAGGGTTATTATAATTTTCTGTCTACTCCCTTAACTTGCTTTAATTATTATGTAAGGCAGCTATGTATCCTTCCACTCATCATCATTCATCACCTCCCTTCTCATGGCATTTAGTCACCCATGCCATGACCTAACTGCTGTTTAAATCAAAGGGACATTCCTACCTGACCTGTAAATTGGGGGTAACAAATGCTATTATTAACAACAATAGTTCCAGTAATAAAGAAATAAAGAAGGGTGCCACACAATACAATAATATGAAAAAAAGGAGAATCATTCAAAATTTCTGTGCGCATAAATGTTGGCTCCACATATTATACTAACATACTTTACACTAACAATATATAGTGTATAACAAGACAAAAAACAATAGGACAAAAAGGTAATACAGAATAACTACAATAACCCAAAAAGCACTAACAGTCCCTGCATGTGTATTGCCAGCCTGCTGAGCATTGGACATTGGTGCATTTTTGTGTTCCAATACACAGATGGGGTCATTCCAATACTCCTGAACATCTGCTCAGTGGTCGTAAGTGCTACCACATGCTTGACCACTTTTTCTTTTGCCTTTGCAGTGGAGTTAAGACCTGCCACTTGAAACCAAGCCAATGCAGAGGTTGGGTCCAATTCTTCTGCTCCTGTTATTGTGTTTTTTGCCAGTGTTCTTGTAGCTAGTGCTGGCTGCTGTAAGACAAGACTGCCCTCTCAAGCGGCAACCCATAACTTCTGCCCGGGAGTGGGACTCTAGTAAATTTCCAACACTTCTCCTTCTAGGTCTCCACCTTGCTTAAGAATCCACCTCTTGTATTTTGTATCTTGTATTCTTGTATAGCCTTATGTGCATCTTCTAAAGGAGCCATCTGTGGTAATCTGGGAGGGTGCATGGGTAAATGGAATAATCATTAAAAAAAGGCTAGTGTGCACCTTTGGGAGACAAGGTGGTCCAGGAGGAAATAGAATAATCATTAAAAAAGAGTGCTGCTGGTGTAGGTGTAGTGCACCTGCTCTATGGGGGAAGGAGGGCCCAGGGGGAAATGGAATTATACCTAAGAATGAATGCTGTTGTGCAGGTGTGCAGCCATGGTGTTCAGGGGATGGATGGATAGAGGTAAGGGGATGGATGGATAGAGGAAAAATGCAAAAACAAAAATAAATGAAAACATATATATAAATTAAATAATTATAAAAAATATTCTAGAAAAAAAGAAAATAGAAAATTAACATTACAAATTAATACTTAAAAAAATAAAAAATAAACAAATAACATTAGAAAAATTAAAATGAACAATTACAATGAAAAAATAAAATTAATTGCTGATGTTTGTACAGGAGTGTAAAAAAAAACTATTGGGACTCAGGAGGCAAGGTGGAGCACTGTTCATCATATTCATAATATACATATACTACAATGATCCTCAAGCATGATATTAAACAGATATCACATGCAAGCCTGTGTTAAGAGCACACTGGTTGGCTGCACAAAATGGCTGCTAGCCACATGGTCAAACAACAACAGTGGACATGAAGGCATGGAGAACAAACAACACATGCAACCCTATGGCAAAAGCTCACTGACTAGCTTGACAAAATGGCCATCGGCCACATGGTCAAACAACAACAGCGAGCAAGGAGGCATGAAGAACAAAGAACTCATGAAAGTTGATGGCAAAAGCTCACTGCCTGGCTGCACAAAATTTCTGCCAGCAACATGGTCAAACAACAATAGCGAGCAAGGAGGAATGGAGAGCAGAGAACACACTGAGGCTCATGGACACAGATGACACAAAATGGACCCTGGCCACATGGCATGGAGAACAAAAGACAAATGATGACCTATGGCAACACACACTGCCATCCACACTGGTTAGACATTGGAGGCATGGTAACGCTGAAAAAATACACATCCTCCTATAGATTCAAATATTGCCCCACATGTACACTTTTTGCACAACAAAATATGAAATACAAACAATACACAACATTTTAAATTTAATCCTGTGCCATCCTTGCCCTAAATTATGTTTTAAGTATAACAACATATACCAAAGAAATAGTTAATTTATGCACTGATGACTAGTACTGGCCCTACTGGTTAGATGGCCCTTTGGCAAACTAGGCCAAATACCAAAATAAATGAACAAAGCAAATGTAACAAACATGGAGAAAAGGCACTGAACTGTGGAACATTTTGCCTGAAAAATGAAATGCAAAAAAATAACTTGCCCACTACTGAAACTCAAGGCCACCCACCAAAATGAAATTTTAAAATCGAATAAAAGTGCAAAGAAATAGTGGCGCAAGCCCAAGCAAACAAACAACAAACTTATCCAACTATTTTTGAAATTACTTGTGTGACATCACAAAAATAAAGTCCATAAATCCAAATGTACATATTCAGCCGAACAAGACAGTGATCTTTTGACTTGAAATCTAAGTAAAACGTGACAAGGCGATGAATGAAGCACTGGGAGGGGCCTGCTCGACAGGAACAGGAAGTTAGAGTCTCTGGGACGCTTCCTTCCTGTTGGAAAAAAGCAAAAAAAGGCTTCTTGCACTAACAACAACTTGAATCGTCCATTGGAGTAGAAAAAAATACTTGAAAATGTATTTTCAAGTGGATTTAGCTGCTTGTTCAATAAAGAATTTGCTCAAGGTGCACCAGTAGTCACTTGCGAGTGGCACTGTAACAGTACCGTTGTGGATAGAAGCTGTGGGAGCAGGCACAAAACTTTCCACATGTTGGCTAGTGGCCTGAGAATACCATGGTGCTTGTGAGTGCCAAAATTAATTTTCGTGTGCACTAATGGTAAAAAAAAAAATTGCCACGCACCGGATGATGGAGCTTTGGGAACTCTGCTTTACAGTACGTTGAGCGGCATGTCCAAATTCGGCAAACTCTGTGAGTAGAGTGGATTTTTCCTCTTGGGCCGATTCAAAACCTCTAAAAGGTATACAGGGGTGTTCTATACATTCCCTAATGACTGTATGGAGCTGGTTGATCCACCTCCTCACATCCAATAAGTCCTGAGTGACACACTTCTACTCTCTGAGCCAGGGCTGGAGTGTCCTGGTGTGAGCATCAGGAACACAAGGTTTCCCTGAAAGCAAAATTAAAGATTGGAGGAGGGCAATAAAGAGGTAGAAAGGAGCCAACTCAGAAAAAGTATCCTGTGGAGGTAAAAAGCTATCCTGACCATGCAGGGATTGGGCCTCCTGAGTTTGACTGTGGACAGAATGCATGGACCTTGAATTAAAGTGTGCAGGTACTCACAGGAAGCAGAAAGAGAACACATTGTTAAAACACTGGTGACACTTTAAAAATGCCAAGAGAAAATAAAAAAAGGAAGGATTTTACAACCACATTGGCAGACCATCAAAAGAAAATAGCTACTAGTGAAATAATACCCCAAAAGCCCTTGCAGGGTGAGGAATTTGGATATTTTGTTGTTTTGAATACTAGAAGGGAAGGGGCAGGTTCAGCAGAGTTCTTATGTGTATGGTGGATTTCCATGAGTGTGGCAGCCCACCTCTATGAGTTTCACTACATTTGGTTAACACTTGCCATTCTAGGGCTATCTGGGAACAGAGATAGCTGCCCTGGGAAGTGTTTTCTGCATTTATATGAACTCCTAGAGCTCAAATTGTAGCCATATAGACTGCACAATTCATGGTCTTTTGTTTCTTTTTTTGTGATAAATCTTTATTGATTTTCGCCATTAAGAATGAATCTGTGACAGAGATGACCCAACAGGGAGATGTACCAAACTTAGTACAGTAGCAGTAGTATCAACAAAACAATGATCATGCCAGAGTGGAGAGAAGAAGGAAAAAAGGAAGACTCTACTGTACATGTAAGGGCTCGATATCAACTGATGTCTGAGAAGATATATTAAGTCCTGAGCAAGACCTCTCAATAATTACAAAAGTATTTTTCCAGGGTGGCTGCAAGAACGAATGTTCCACAAAGTTTGTGCAGAGGCCAGCAACCACTCATTTGTAGGTATAACATGTTGTGATATACTTCAACATTAGTTATTTAAGCTGGGTTGTGATCATTGAATGCAAAATTAAGTGGCTGTGTTGGCAGTGTAGGAGTTTTTTTTTAATCCAGCCAAAATACTTCCCATTTGGAAATAGTAATCTACAGAGTAGATGAATTTAGATTTCCACCTGGCCCATTTTATCAGTTTGCCACACCTACTGGAGTGCTGATATAATATCAGAGAGTTGCCCCAATAAGCAGATAAGGGTTGACCCCTAACCTTTTCTGTATGTGTTTCTAGCTGATCAGTGTAACCGCTAGATAGCGTGCTCAGGTCACACATTATAGAATGATTTCTATTCTAGGAACACTCAAGAAAGAGGCAAGTCTCCAGGACACTGGCTATGAGAGATTGTGGGATAAATATTTATTTATTTATTCATTAACTTTTTAAGCACACTATCATCCAAAGGTGATAGTATGCTTTATGACATCCAAAAGAGAGAGTTCAGATAGCTGTAACTATACATAAATAGAAGGTGTGCATATGGTAAAATTATAGTTCCCCTCACTGTGGTGTGGGCATGCAACTTATCTGATTCAAATATAGGATGGTGTAACTGAACTGTGGACCGATATTCATTTTCACCACATGCGCTCTGGCTGATAAGAAAAGATTAAGATGTTTCCAGTGTGTAACCACATTAAGGGCTTTAGTAAGTAGAGGATTCAGATTGGATTCAACCATTGTTTCAAGACATCTGTGGGAGGAAATGCCCAAGTAATTACAGACATTCAATGGTCTTTGTCAAGTACCTGGACTTGGGCAATGTTTCACATTTCCTCCAGGTGATCTCTGACGTTTAGTTGAGAAATTGAGAAATGGATGAGATAAGAATCCCCAGAAATGTACCTGGGTCATCAGGTATTAATAAAGCTGTTTGACCTTTCAGATTAAGTGGTGCCCTAAGCCTCACCTTTCCATAGTTCTAAAAAGGAATTCTCACAAAATACAATCAAAGACTTTCCCCAGAACTAGGGAGACTTCCAGCACCTCACTTGGGTAGCCTTGTATCTGCTACAACCAGCGGGCCAGTGAACATAAGTATTTCCTAGAAGGTCCGATCTTGTGGTGCCTGTAAGCTTAAATTGTGGCCAGTATCTTGATATTTACAGGGGTTCTTTCCCATCTTCTAGAATGAGCAAGATGATAGCTTTGTTAGAAAAGTGTTGACATAAGCTGTGATCTTGTTCTCTTTAAGTGCTGAATACTGAATGAAGATCAAATGTTCCATGCCGGTTGGGTATGACACCCAGGGATCCATCCTCACAGCAGCCTTACATGTGAAGAGTGTTGCAATCACATGTGATATTTTTTTGAGTGTTCTACCTTTTAGGAGTTGCTTACTCTCTGGAGATTTCACAAGTAAGTATTTTTAAACCATTGTGGCTTTTGCATAACAGCTATACAGAAAATCATAATATATGTTGAATGTCTTTAAAATCTCAATTGGGTGTTTAAGGGAACTGTCACAAACACTACTAATACCTCTCATTTCCTTTGATGCAGTGGAAAAAGAAGTCACTGCCATGCCTTCTCTCTGTGGCCATATTTCAGGCACCCCATGCTGGGCCAAAAAGACAGAGCCCTCATTTGCATTCTTTACTACTTTGAAGTGCAACTTAAGGGCCTTTTTGTCATTGAGAAATCTTTATTTTGTAGTCTCCATCTCACATACAGATGGAAGAGTAGCTATTTGGCCCAGATCAAGTAAAAATTGGAAAAGTGAATGGTCTCATAGAACTCTCTTCACAATGCAAGTAAGAGACATGTGTAGTAGTACTACTGTCCAAGTTAAGAAATAAATAATTTGAGCAATGTTCCATGTGTGTTAAAATGAAAGTGAATTCTCTGTCCTTTACTTATATAGAGACCCCAGACGTTAATAAGGCAGTGGTCTGAAATTACATCCCAGATTATTCCTCTGTCATTGCATGCCTAGCTGGAGAGCATACAGTGCCCGATTGCAAACCAAAACATGAGTCAAAAGCCAAGCAAATGAGGAGTATAGGAAAACTGAGGGCACAGTGATGGTCAAAGGATATTTATGCACTAGAGTAAATATAGAGTGAAGGGAAGAGAAAAATGAAAGAAAAGACGAAAAGAAAAGATGAACCTCTTCCCTCCCTTGTCAGTAGTTCTCTAGACTCCAACCCAGCCCCAATCAGTTCCTTCTGGGAGAAGCAAACTGGTAATGACAGACTTGGGAACAGGCAAAGACTCAGGCCCTGATTTAGATCTTTGTGGAGGGTAAGACTCTCTCAAAAATGTGACAGATATCCCATATGTTATATTACAATCACATTATATCATATGGAGATTTAAATATGACAGATGGAATACCCATCATGTTTGTGAAGCAGTCTTCCATCCTCTGAGATATAAACCAGTCCCTAGTCTCTTACATATTAGTTTAGGACTTTAGCAATAGTCAATAAAGGCCTGACAGCCAACCCCATAGGCACCCAACCCAGTGCTGTGCATTGTTTTTGACCATGCTTGTGGGGGGTCAGCCACAGGACCTGGCCTCCAGACAGGCCCTGTGGCCTAGCCCCCACTTGCTGCCAATCTAGGAGGGAGTATGCAGCCCCCTTTCCATGCCCATTGTGGTCTAGGTGACCCCATACCCCAGAGCCCTCCACATTCTTTAGGGGAGGGGTACATAACTCCACTTTCTGGGGCATAATTGGCCCTAGGGTCCCCATCCTGCTGGACCCATTGCTTATTTTTTTGGGAGGGCATGCAGCCCACCTCCCCTGGCCAATACACATATTAATTTGGGAGCAAGACCAATGGGCCACCCTCCCTGAGCCGAAATTAGCCCCAGCCACACAAATCCACAAGGCCTGGCTGAAATTAGTGAAGGGGGCTGCTCTGCCCCCTCTCAGACCAATTTTGGCCACGGTAACCCATCTTCATGGTTCAGCCAGTTAATGGAAGGTGCTCTGACCCCACTGAGGGCACACATTACCTCATTGTTGGAGGCCACGGGGGAGCCCCAATGACTCCTCAGCTCCAGCTGGCCTCCTGCAGGAGCTGGCATTGCTCCTGCAAGCAGGGAACAGCAAAAGTGTTGTTTTCCTGGGAGCAGCAAAAAACCTCTTTCCCCACCCGCCTCGCAGTGGGCAAGGGAACAGATAAAAAGTCCACTCCCAAAGGGGGAGAATTTAATTGATTGATTGGTGAGAGCTTTCAAATACCTCCTGCTGAGAGAAAGCAGTAGCTATTTCCTGAGGGTGTTGGTCCCCTGGGTCATTAATGACTCTAGGAGAAGGGCTGCCTGGCCTCCCTCCTTTTAAAGTGCATGGCCGTCAGGGATTGGCCACTTGACATTATTAACATGGAATGTGTGGGGCTCGAACAATCAGCGTTAGATGCAGCAAGTCCTAGCATACCTTGATAGGAATAATGTACCCATCACTCTGCTGCAGGAGACACATCTTGCAGGCACTACAGACAGGGGCATTGGCAATCGCTGGGATGGTGTTAAAGTGGCCTCTTCATAATCTTCATATGCTAGAGGGATTTTAATCCCTGGTAAAGAAGGGAGTCCTGTTCATCTAACACACTCTGAAGTAGATAAATGTGAGAGGTAGCTTACATTATAGTGTACACTGCTGGCACCCAGGTTACAATTATTACCAGATACGGCCCGAATACAGATGACCCAGACTTTTATTCGGTGATATGGAGCAGATTGCTGGAATCCCCCCCAATGACTATCATTTGGGGAGGGAGACCTCAATACCTATTTAGACCCTGATGTGGCCAGATATGCAGTTTGGTGACTTGCAGGTTAAGTGGACAGCAGCAGTGATTAGCGAGGGAATGGACGCTCATAGCCTGGTGGATCCATGGCAGGTGAGAAACACAACAGTTAGACAGGGCACATTTATGTCATTGGTGCTTAGTACACGGTCCCGGCTGAACTACTGGCTGGTGACCAGAGAGGTGCATGGACCTCAGACATTCAGCATTGACCAAAGACCCTGTCAGATCACGTCCTGGCAAAAATAGTGATGGCTTTGCCAGCGCACATGCATACCCCCTTCGCTTAGAGATTTGCCGCCACCACCCTCCATGACGTAATTTTTAAAATTGGGTATGAGGGAGGCCATACAGGGATATTTTAAGAATCACGTCCGATCGGTAGACAAGTATTCACACTATGGGAAGCTTTTAAAGCTCATTTCAGGGGACAGGCACATACAGGGCTAGAGAACCTGTATATGACATCACATGACTCACAGGCACATGCAGAGATATAGGAACTTGTCACAGCATACAAAGAGGCAGAGAGATGTGTGCTTTCTTTCCAAGCGACTTGTGGCGAGGGCTTATGGAGAGATGGGCAACCAGGCAGGAACCTGGCACTTAATCTAAGGTCACAGAGCTCACCCAAGTACATCACAGCGGTATCCATGCCAGATGATACTGAAGTCTACGTTACACCCTCCATATTAGCCGCCTTCAAGAGCCACTACTTTAGTCTATATAGTAGGTGATGCACCGTCACAGAAACAGAAAATGCAGAATATTTGGAGGATATAGCATTAGTTTGGCTGTCTGATGGTCAGTGGAAATATTTAATATAGCCACTGACAGTGGAAGAAGAGAGGTAAGCCATTCGTTCCTTTCCAAAAGCCCCAGGTCTATATGGCCTAACACCAAATTTTACAAAGAGTTTGCCAATATACTATCCCCCCACCTACTCACAGTCCATGAGGAGGTGTACAGTATTGGGCAATTTCCCCCCTCTCTTTGGGAGGTTCTCATTATAATCCCCCTTAAGCGAGAGAAACCATCCAAAAAATGTGTGTCATACTAGCCTTTATCATTAATGAATATAGATGCTAAGGTACTAGCCAAAATTGTCACTACCCACCTACAACCCCTTCTTCCCTCTCTGGTTCTACCAGACCAATTTGGCTTCATCCCACACCGGTCCACGGCTCATCACTCATAACTATTTTTGCACTCCATCATCTAGATCCAGACATGCAGGCAGCTGCTGTGCTTCTAGATACAGCTAAATCTTTTGACTCACTCAAATGGAGGAATATGTTCTCAATGCTAGGACCCATGGGGGTACCGCCACTGTTTACACGGGGATCCACCTATCATATGCTGGCCCATCAGTTTGGTTGAGAGTTAACAGCCATACCTCCCAACCACTGGAAAAGAAATCAGGGCTGTCCCGTCTCCCCCATATTGTTTGAGCTGGCATTGGAACCATTTTCGTGTATAGTTAGGCAAAGACATGCAGCAGCTCCTCTGCGCTTCAGTAACTGCCCTCCGGCCATTTTGCTATATGCAGATGATCTGGTACTGTACATCAGGGAGCTCCAGAGATATATAGGGCAGGTCATTCGTGAATATAAATGATACAAGTGTTAATCCAGCTTGAGCATTAATTGGGTGAAATCTACAATATTGCCTTTCACACAAAGTACCATACCACACCATCTAGATTAGCAGCTGTAGTGGAGTGAGCATCCAGTCAAGTACTTGGGGGTCTTGATACATGGAGATCCAGAACTCATGCTCCACTATAACTAAGGCACAACTATGACCAGATTAGATGACCAAATCTCCAAATGGATACGGCTTCCATTGACCTTAGCTGACTGAGTAGCACTGCTTAAAATGGTAGTGCTCCCTAGACTTCTGTATCTGTTCACTATTGTACCCATTCAGGTGGCACAAGCTTTCTTTAAAACGTAACGCTCAAAGGTTTTGACACTGGTCTGGGTAGGGAGGCAGCCAAGGATAAGTTGGGCAACAGGGCAACAGGGCGACACGGTGGGGTGTTGAGGCCCTGGATTTCCAGCTGTATTACATTTGTGCCCAGGCGCAATTCGCACATTATTGCTGTACCCCCAGCCATATATGCCTCACCTAGCAATGGAAAGGGACGTTGCACATAATATTCCACTTGAGGTGTTATTGCTGCACAGCAAACAACTGTCACATGCAAACAAGATCAACTTGGTCGAGTACACAATGGCACAATGGCAGTCCCTGAGGGATAGAACAGGCAAAATCCCATTATATGCACCTGCGCTTCAGTTGCACTACCACCGAGCCTGTAAATAACACATGAAAAGCGGGTGCTTGAACTACTGAAAAAACATAGTATAAACTCAATGGAGGATGTGTTCCCAGAGGGAAACTTTCTAGAAAAGATGAATCTCACTCAGAACCCACTGCCTTCACCAATAATGCTCTTTACATACTACCAACTCTGTTCGACTATGAAGAAACACTACGGTACCTTCCCAGAAGCACCACCCTCAAGCGCTACAATTCATACTCACACATACTTCCAAGAAGGCACTGATGGCATGCTTATATGCTATATAGCTTTGAGATACCCTGGAGATAGAGACACCAGTGCTACAAAAATGGAATGTTGAGCTCAATGACACTCTGATCCAAGAGTACTTGGAATTCAGCTGCACACTCACTAGTATACTCACACCCGAATGCAACCTTAGAATAATCCATTTGAAATATCTACAGCAAACATATTACACTCCTGTGCAACTCTGCAAATATGGACTGAGAATTGAGGAAAGATGTGGGGTTGAGAGGGCAGATTTTCTACATACAGTCTGGGGCTGTAATAAAATGCACTGTAATTGGGTGTAAAGTCAATATCATGGTCATGATGTTGGAAGAGGCAGAATGTATGCCTATAATGTGTCTGCTCAGAACAGTATGATGCCTACAACCAGACCACCACAAACTTGCAGCAATTGCCCTGCTACTGGCTATCAGGAGAGTGGCGATCCATTGGGTCAGCAGGATGGTCCAGACAATAAGAAATTGGTTGAAGGACATGTGATATTGCTAGGAACAATTGGAGCTCTATGCTGAAGAGCTACCACAGACATTAAGGCCAACACACAACGTATTGATTGACTTGCCAGGGCAGTAGCTCTGAGAACTTGAGCCGGCCACAATAATGTAGACTCACAGAGGAACACCTTGTTATATTGTGAAGGTAGAGGGGAATTTGTTAACTGTCTGTTATGCAGTGGTTGCCGTTTCTTTTCCAGTGGTATAATTGAGAAAATGCAATAAAAGAAAAAAAAAAGGTGCATGCCCGTGCACGGGGAGGTGGTGGTCCATGAGGCCTAAAATGGCCCAGGGAGAGACCCTCTACCAGTTTTCAACCTCAGCTAAGCCCCAAGGGATGGGTTCCCAGGGGCCAAAATTGGCCTGGGGAGGGGGACCACGCATGCCCCTCTTATCATATAAATATAATCACCCCATGGGACTTGGCTCTCCCTGGGTTCAAATGAATAAACAATCGTGGGGGACTACACTTGTGTTTTTTTTCTCCATTTTTTCCATGGATTTGCAGATCACCTACAAATTCCACCCTGCCCTCTTCTGCTATTTTTTTTTTAATGGCTGAGTCAGAGTCACAAGATGGCTGCCAACACTTCCTGGCTGTTTGGCAGCCAATCAGACACTTCATCAGCCTGAATACCTCAGTGTGCCAAGAGTCTTACAGTTGGTCTCTAGATGTTTCATTATGCTTGGAGGATCCCATTTGTTGGCACAAGTAGAGATCCAGTTGTTGAAGTTATTGATAATTTCAAGAAGTGTGTTTTGGGCTGATGTGTGGTGAGAGCAGTGGTCCACACCTCTTCTGAGATATCTTTCTGGTTTTGGCACACACTTGGTCGTGATGGACATTCTGAACTCCAACCTCATGAAATTTCAGATAAAAAATTAATTGATATAGAACCAGAAAAAAAGAAGTAAGCCCCTTGGGACCAAGACTAATCTAGATCATGTCTCAAACATCAACACTATGTACAACACAAGTAAACATTCCCTTTTGACATCCTGATATACCAGTTTGTCCTTTAGAGATTGGCCCACAGGCATCTGAGCTGGCCTGACCCCTGCCCTCACCCCTTCACCGGCCTGTAGCTTTGTGGAGGGAGCACCAAAGAGAGCTGTTAGAAATGGGGTCTTTGGTTGGCAGTCAGGTTAAACCTTGTCCAAGCAAGGATCCTCACTCTAGTCAGGGTAAGTCAAACACAATCCAAATTATCCTGTGCCCACCCTCTGGTAGCTGGGCACTGAGCAGTCAGGCTTAACTTTGAAGGCAATTTGTAATGTATTTGTGCAATAAATCATACATAACACCATATAGCACCACAAAAGTACACAACACAGTGTTTAGAAAAATATATAATATGTATCTGATAAGATGTAGGTCAAAACGATTAAAGTGCAATAAGTATAAGTTGGGAGGTCACTGAAAAGTGATATAAAGGCCCTCATTACAACCCTGGCGGTAAATCCCACTCTCCGCTGTGCTGAAGACCCCCAACATACCGTTGCGGCGACAGAATTCCGCTACAGGTATTACGACCCACATCTCGGAATCTGCCACAGTACAGACACCCACACAAGTCTGCCACACCAAAGGTCAGTGATAAACTGGCGATACCAAAACCTACACCGTCACGCCAACAAGAACACGGCCACATCATCGTGGGAGTCTTACAACCGCGCTAATGGTGGTACACACTGTTGCGCTCAAAATGCAAACACATTTACAAAACACACATTGGACAATTCAAAATACACATACCTGATACACATACACACACCACATCCACACACCCACAACACTATAAAACACACCCACATTAACCACAAACCCTTACAACAAATGTTTTGGAAGAAGCACAGAGAGAGAGATTAGCAAACACCAGCATCCACAGACACACAACACCATCACCCATACGACATCCACGCACTCCAAACAACACACACCAACACATCCCCCCACATATCACAACAAACAGCACATCACACTTCACCTACACTACATCATGGCACCTCAAAGACACCCCAGGTTTTCAGAGGAGGGGGTCAGGGTCATGCTGGAGGAAATCATCCGGGTAGAGCCACAGCTTTTTGGATCACAGGTGCAGCACACCTCCATTGCTAGGAAGATGGAGCTATGGCGGAGAATCATTGACAGGGTCAACAAAGTGGGACAGCATCCAAGAACACGGGATGACATCAGGAAGAGGTGGAATAACCTACGGGGGAAGGTGCGTTCAGTGATATCCAGACACCAGATTGCTGTACAGAGGACTGGTGGTGGACCCCCACCTCCTTCCCCACAACTAACAACATGGGAGGAGCAAGTCTTGGCCATACTGCATCCTGAGGGCCTCGCAGGAGTGGCAGGAGGACTGGACTCTGGTAAGTCATATCTTTATTACCATATCCCCAACACCCCACCTGCATGCCATCACATACCCCCACCCGTACCCTCACTCCCATCACTCCATCATCTCACATATGTCCCACTATCACAACCCACACATCTCAACCCCAAGGCCCTGCATGCAACACCTATGCATGGACCACCGTCACCAAAGCATGTCCAGTACAGATACCCACACAGAACCCAAACCAACTATCACAAAAGGCAAACACAATTATGTAAACACAGGAGTAGAGGGTAGCTCACCGAATGCACAAGATGGCACACACAGATACTAAAACTATGCATTTACACCCTAAGAGGACCCATACCCAACGTCACCAGACAGGAGGTGCCAGATATATCCAGTCCCCCACAGAAGAGGTCCACAGTGATGACAGCAGCTCTGCACACCTGGATGAAGATGACCAGCCTGGCCCATCAGGGACCTCTGGACAGTCGGTTCTCCTGCCACTGTCACTAGCCACCACAGACCCTCCTCTCTCAGGAAACACCAGCACAGCACCCACCCATTGGGCCCATCCCTCTTTTCCCCAGGACACGTCAATCAGCAGTGTGTCCACCACTACAGGGAACCCAGGCAAACCCACCAACACAAGACTATCAGGGACCTGGGGTCAGCGGCAGTGGGCACTCGGTTCAGGGGACAGAGGCACAGGATAACAGGGAAGCTGGGAGGACTGCTGTGCGACAGGGGGAAGACAGGCCCAGGGAACCCACTCTCCACGAGGCACTCTCCAACATCATGGGAGCATACCACCATTCCTAGGAGACCATGGGCACGGTACTGGCCAAGTTTCAGGAGACCCAGCAGCTGCAGGAGGAACACTACCTGTGGATCAGGGAGGACTTGAGGTCCATTAACACCACCCTAGTCACCATTGCAGGGGTGCTGGCAGACCTTGTCAACACCATGAGGGACACAGTGGGACACAAACGGGCCCCTGACACTAGCCTGGATGATGAACAGCCCTCCACCTCCACCGGCACTAGTGGACAGGGGGCACCACCACAGGACCAACAGTTTCGGTTGTCTACATCTTCTTCTTCTGCCTCCTCTTCTTCACTGTCGACAGGCTCCACAGCTGCCACAAGATCACCATCAGGCTCATCCTCCTGCAGAAAAGGCACCTGGCGTCAACAAGGGTTCCAGGAGCCAATGACGAGGTACGTGTGGACGTGACCACCATTTTCTATCAGTTCCCTCACTTGATACCTGACCTTCAACAGGAGAGGACCTACACTGCAAGTGCTGCTGTGACCTGTGTCTGGAACTGACAATGGCTACAGGGTCTGGGGAAAGGGCCCCTGCCTTCACTGTGGAGGGGTCGAGAAACTGGTGGATGGGGTCCTCCCCCAGTAGACGCAACTGTACGGTCCTCCAGATAAACAGGTGAGTAAACTGTGTGCATGGTGGATGGCACATGATTGTATGGAGTATCGTGGATGGAAGAGACGGGGGGACAGGCCAGCATGTGAGGATGGTGTATGTATGTCTGGGCCAGGGTGGGAATTTTGTGAGCAATGTGTGAGAAGAACTGTACGGGAGAGTAACATCCACTATAACTTCACTTTTCCTCTAATTCAGCACCACCAGAAGAAGGGTATTTGGCGTGCAATCGCCAAGGAAGTGCGGACCCTTGGGGTCTACCACATACGGAGCACCCACTGCCGGAAAAGATGGGAGGACCTGCGCTGCTGGAGCAAGAAGATGGTGGAGGCCCAGCTGGGGATGGCCTCCCAACGCAGAGGGGTGCGTGTCGCACCATGACCCCCCTGATGTACCGATCCTGGCGGTGGCATATCCAAAGTTGGATTGGTGCTTGAGGGCATCAGAGCAGCCACAAGGGGGTGAGTACACTCTTATTCAGCAGACTCTGTGCGCTTTACGAGGTGTCTGGGTGGAGGAGGCGGGCTGTGGGTTCCCCTAGCCCAGGGCAGACGCGCAAAGGTAAATCCATTGATTTGCAGCATAATTTCCTGTCCAACACCAAAGGTGGTATTTACCCTCTACACCTAGTCAGGCTCCTATGGCTTCCAGCTGTGCATCAAATGGGTCTAGGCAGAGTACCCCATTGGCATGTGCTTTTCCCCTGCCCTGTCAGTGCATGGCTTAGTGCACAGGGCTGCTCCCTGTGTGTTGTGTCCGCCAACGGTAGTGGTGTTGCATGCACTGACCATGTGTCCATGTGACCAGGAGGTAGCTGCATCCCACATGGCCCTGGAGGGGGCAGTAACGGAGTCAGAGGGCAGCAGTGGGACAGAGGGCAAGGGGAACTCCATGACGGGGACAGGAGCAAACGCCAGCAGCAGCAACTCCTCCTCTGATGGGAGCTCCCTTGTGGTGGCCAGCACCTCTGTGCCCACTGCATCAACAGGTACAGCTGCCACCCCCCCTACCAGCACCGCCCTCCCAGCAGCCCCTAATTGAGTTTCCTGTGCCCGCCCACCCAGGAGGGTGGGCATCTCCTTCGCCACAGGCACCTCATCCCCTGCCCCAATCAGCCCTGCTGCCCTCAGCAAGGAGGCTATTGACCTCATGAGATCCCTCACTGTTGGCCAATCTACCATTTTGAATGCCATCTAAGGTGTTGAGAGGCATTTGCAGCAAACAAATGCATACCTGACGGGCACTCTTTCTGGCCAGGCAGCCCAACAGAGAGCATTTCAGGCTCTGGCCTCAGCAGTGATGGCAGCCATTGTCCCTGTGTCCAGCCTCCCCCCTCCAACTTCCTCTACCCAGACCCTATCCCCGGTACCTCAGCCTATCCCAAGCACACCATCTGACCAGCATGCACACTCATCAACACACAAGAGTGGACATGGCAAACATAAGCACCACACATCCCACCGGCACTCACACACCATATCCATGCAGGCACACCAACATCCACTGCCTCCACTGTGTCCACCTCCTCCACATCCTCCTCCTCCCTCCCTGTCTCGTCTCCACTCACACCTGCATGCACTACAGCTTCATCCACTACCTCCATCAGCAGCACGCCCATCACCACACACCTCTCACATGCACTCACCATCCCACTAGCATTCACACATCCCCTGTGTCCTCTCCCAGTGTGTCTGTGAGCCCTCCTCCCAAACTACACAAACGCAGGCAGACACCCACCAAGCATTCATCCACCTCACAACAGCCTCCGGCCCATGCACCTTCACCCAAATTCAGCAAACGTACATCTCCTACAACCACTACCTCTTCCTCCACTCCCAAACCCACTCCATTTTCCTGTCCCAGTGTGCCTAAGAAACCTTTCATGGCTAACATTGACCTCTTCCGTAGACCTGCCCCCCTCCCCATTGTTACCCTAGGGCCAGGCTGTCCAGGTCCCATCCCAGCACCTCAGCCACCAAATCTTCCAGAACAGTGGTCTCAGCAAGTCCGGTCACATTGCTGGTGCCACCCATCAGGGCTGCCAGTGTGCCATCTAGGGAGGCCAAGGAGCAGACCATTCCGCCACCTGCCAAGGTGAAGAAGGTGCCCATATGCTGGAGGGAGAAGCTGCACCTACCAGCAAGCAAGGGCTCCTCCAAGCCATAAGGGGACAGTGGCAAGGCACCAGCACCGACATCAAAGGTGGGGAAGGGACACAAGCCGAAGAGCAGATCAGGACAAGGCACGGAGGCTCCAGCTGAGGGACCAGAGTCACCCCCTTCTGTCAACCAGAACAGCAACCTGTACGGCTGTGGACACCACCACCTGCACCGCCACCAGCACCGCCAACAGCACTGCCACCTGCACGTCAGCTGGCTCACCAACAGTCCCCAGAATCATCCCCAGTAAGCAGCCATCCAAGGCTGCAGGAGATGTCCTGCTGTGTCCCTCAACAGGTGCAGACACATGCACCACCGCCAGCACCTCCACCACAGACACCGCCGCAACCACCGCCACCTGCCCCGCAATGTTCTCAGACAGTGCCACCACAGCTGACATGGCTATCATCCCCAGTGGGCAGCCGTCTGAGGCTGCACGAGACATCCTGGACCCTGCCCAGCGTTCATGAGGCATGACTCCCAGCACTGTTTACACCAACAGGTGCCAGGCGAAGTCACAGCAGGGTAGAGTGTGTCTCTGCCTCCATGGAGTATCATGCTACCTGTTCCCAGGCAATCTTGTGGCACATACACCCAGGTGAGGGAATGGGACCTGCCACACTGCATGTGAAGCACTGTGGGCACGAAGCCCCCTCCAGAACCAGTGGAGATTCACATCCACTACCCCAGTCCTTGGCAAGATGAAGCACTCTGGGCACAAAGCCCCCTCCAGAAACAGTGGAGATTCACATCCACTACCCCAGTCCTTAGCAGGATGAAGCACTCTGGGCACAAAGCCCCCTCCAGAACCAGTGGAGAAAGGCATCCACTACCTCAGTCCTTGGCAGGATGAAGTACTCTGGGCACAAAGCCCCCTCCAAAACCAGTGGACAAAGGCATCCACTTGAGAGACTGAACTCCCCAGGATAAAGCAGTGGGCAACCCACTTACTGGGAAGACTTGAGAAACTGTGGCTTTGCACTCCCCAGGATAAAGAAGTGGGCAAACCAACACTCGTGGAGCAGTGGCGTAGTCCGTTCATCCGGCTGAGGTGCCCCTTCTCCCCCTGAGGTGCCTGTTTATTTTCCATCTGATGCCCCTGCAGTGTTCTCTCCATTTTGAGTCAGGTATCTTGTGTAGGCTTCGCCCATGCATTTTGGGACACTGATCCATGGACAATGATTTAATTAATATCCGGACTTGAGTAGCTGGTGTACATATTTGTATATACTGATTTTTGATTTTGGCCTATCTGATATTTAATTGATTACACTCATTACAATCATTTCCTTTTGTCCTTGCGTTCTTCCAGGGGGTGACAGGGTGTATATGTAATGTTGCTGCATGTATTTGTGTGTATGGGGTTATGGGTGAGAGTGGAGATGGGGGTGTTGCGTGTGTGTGTCACTCTCTTTTCTCCCCCCCCTCCCCTGTGTGCTAGGTGCAGTACTCACCGTGGTCGTCGGCGCAGTCTTTGCTGCTCCTGATACAAGAGGAGGTCCACCAGCATGGGCAGGACCTGTAATTCGGGCTCCAGGGCCTCCTGGTTATTCGTAAAGTGTCGAAAGCTGAGTGGTTTCCGTTCCAAGTCCCTTTTCTGCTGTGCTTTCGATGTTGTTGGTCCCACCCCAGAAAAGGTGGCGGATAGGCGTGTTGTAGTACAGTGGGCGGAGCCTTGTGTTCCGCCTGTCTGTTGGCGGTGTTTGTTTCTACGGCCATGGCGGTCGGATTGTTAAAGTGGCTGTCTATGTTGCAGTTTCCGCCATGGTCATGATTCAATTTTTTTCCTGCCGGCTTGTTGGCGGTATTACCACTGCTTTAACACCTACCGCCAGGGTTGTAATGAGGGCCAAAGTGTCTTAAGTCTTTTAAAAGCAAGCAAAGTCTCTTTCAAGCACAAATTACCTCGTTTGCGTGCAAAATCTCTGCAAAGAACCACAGAGGAGGAGATGCGTGGAAACAAAACAGTGGTGCTTTGATTTCTCGGGCCGCACACAGCGATGCATTGTTTAGTTTTCAAACAGGGACAGCGTTGCATCGATTTCCAGTGCTCGGTCATGGATCCTCTTTGAGCTGCGGGGTTTTCGGATGCCCCAGGGACGATGTGTGGATTTCCTGCCCTGGCAGGACGAAGTCACAGGAGCTGCGTCGATTCGGTGGGATTTGCGTCAAATGTTGTACCACACAGCAGGCGCTGCATCGATTCCTCTCTGGAAGTCGGGCTACGTCATTCCGGCTCGGCTGGGTGTCAATCCAGTGGTCCGTGCTCTCAATGCGAAGCTGGGCTACGTCATTCAGTTCCGGTGTGCGGTAAAACCTTTCACTGCGGTGCAGGCTGTGCGCTGTTTCTGGCAGGCTGTGCGTTGAATTTCCCCACACAAGGAGTCCTTCTTAAAGAGATGAAATCTTTTTGTTCCTGAGACTTCCGGGAACAGGAGGCAAGCTCTATCCAAGCCCTTGGAGAGCACTTCTTCACCACAGCCAGAGAGCAGATAGGCAGCAGGGCAACAGCAAGCCAGCAGTTCTTCACAGAAAGCAGACAGGTGAGTCCTTAGGGCAGCTAGGCAGATCTTCTTGGCAGAATGCAGGTTCTGGTTCAAGTTTCTTCTCCAGGAAGTGTGCGAGTTGATAGGGCAGAGGCTCTGTTTAAATATCCAAATGTGTCTTTGAAGTGGGGGAGACTTCAAAGAGTGGCTTAGAAGTGCACAATGTCGCCTTTCAGTTCAATCCTGTTTGCCTGGGTCTCAGTAGGGGGTGTGGCAGACCTTTGTGTGAGGGCAGGCCACTGTCTTTGACATGTAAGTGTCACGTCATCCACCCTCCCAGCCAAGACCCATTCAAAATGCAGATGTATGCAAGAGAGGCTGAGTGTCCTGTGTTTGGGGTGTGTCTGAGTGAATGCACAAGGAGCTGTCAACTAAACCCAGCCAGAAGTGGATTGTAAGGCACAGAAAGATTTAAGTGCAGAGAAATGCTCACTTTCTAAAAGTGGCATTTCTAAATAGTAATATTAAATCCAACTTCACCGGTCAGCACGATGTTGTATCACCATTCTGGCCATACTAAATATAACCTTGCTACTCCTTTCAGATCTGCAGCTACCACTCAAACAATGTATGAGGGCAGCCCCAATGTTAGCCTATGAAGGGAGCAGGCCTCACAGCAGTGTAAAAACAAATTTAGGAGTTTTACGCTACCAGGACATGTTAACCACACAAGTACATCTCCTGCCTTTTGCCTACACAGCACCCTGCCCTATGTGTTACGTAGGGCATACCTTAGGGGTGCCTTGTATGAGGAAAAAGGGGAGTTTTAGGCTTGGCAAGTACTTTTAAATGCCAAGTCAAATTGGCAGTGAAACTGCACAAACAGGCCTTGCAATGGCAGGCCTGAGACAAGGTTAAGGGACTACTTTAGTGGGTGGCACAATCAGTGCTGCAGCCCACTAGTAGCACTTAATCTACATGCCCTGGGCACATATAGTGCACTCTAATAGGGACTTATAAGTAAATTAAACTGCCCAATTGGGTATGATACAATGTTACGATGTTTAAAGGGAGAGAGCATATGCACTTTAGCACTGATTAGCAGTGGTAAAGTGTGCAGAGTCATAAAACCAGCAAAAACAGTTTCTAAAAAGTGGAGGGAAGCAGGCACTTAGTTAGGGGTGTCTACCCTAAGGCTGTCAGGTCTAACAACAGCCACTTCAATTTTGTAGCTGCAGCTTCTCAAAGCCCTAAACAGCCAAGTGAGCAAAGACAAAGGAAGTTGGAAAGAATACAGAATTTGTGCTGTGTAGTTTGAAAGACTAAAACTGCTCTTCTCCACTACCCCTGAATGTTTAAATCTGTCTCTTGGTTTCTGCACAATTTGTACCTTTTAACCACTGTTTTCTTCTACTCATGACTGTTTACATTTCTCTCCTGGTTTTCCCCTACACTGTGCTACAGTTACTAGAAGGTATCCCCCTCTTTACATGCTAAAAAGGCAAAATAAATCCCTAAGAAAGTATATTTCGCACTCGTCTGTGGCTAGAAAAATGTTTAGTCCGTTAAAAGCAGCATTTTAGTGGCTTTAGATTTGAGATTTAAATGTGAAGCTGGGGACTATAGAGATACTCCAAACCTTACTGAATATTGATTTACTTGGGTTTGATGCTCCAGCACCCGACAAGCCCAAGTGGTGTAGACCATTTGGAGTGGATTAGAAGTAGCCAAGAACTGCAAATCAACAATTTATTATTAGTAAAAAATCATGTAAATATAATGGTAGTCAACAATGACAGTTTCAGTTTTAATTTAAAAATTTCATTTCAAGATTTAGTTATCTCAATCTTTATTCAGCATAGAGTAAATCAAGAAAGTTACAGAACATATCATGAAGCATGTTCCATGTAATCTAGTCCCTATTCTAATCAAGATGAAGCCTGAGTTCAAATTTAGTCACAACCACTAAAGAGCTTAAACATTTGATGTGAAAGCATATAAAGAACTTCAGATAAAGAGATGTTCATGAAATCCTGTAGAACTTTTAGCTAAATAAAAATAAGGAAATAAATCTCAAAGTAAGTCTGAGAATCAACAGCTTGATTTAAGTCTTCGCGGAGGAAAATGTGATGGATATCTCGTCCGCAGTATTACCATCTCATTATACACTATACGTTTGTGATGGAGAAACCTTTCTGCCATACAACACGGATCAACCGGATAAAAGCCTGTTTTTAACACTTTTTCTATTCATGACATTTTTACCATAGAGCATTTGTGTCACCAAAATATATACATTTATGACCATGACACTGGTCAACTAACAATATGAATAGGGAAAGGAAAGAAAGAGGAATGTGATGTTCTTGTCAGCAGTTCAAATAAAGTGCAAGTTCTCATGTGCAAGCTTTGAACGCACAAACTTCTTCTTTAAAAGTAGTGCTTAATTCAGGCCTATTAGTGAAACACACTTGCAGCAGCAGGGTTGAAGAGAAACTACAAAGTGTGTATTGAGCCTTTCTGTATCCAAGGAGTTTCTGGCTTCATTAGCACTTCCTGGTTCCATGCACACCAGTTTGTGCTGTAGTAATAGGCCCACAGGCATCTGAGCAGGCCTGACCCCTTCTCTCAGACCCACACAGGCTTTTATTTTTTAAGGTCACATGCTAATTAAATAGGCTTCTTATTGGTTGTTATATTTGCGATCTTACTGGTGACTAAGGTTAGGATTTGTATTGGTCCTAGAGCTTTTGGGTTAGTTTTCTGATTGTCTGACAGGGCTAGGGATGTGATTGGTTTTTCGGGCTAGGGTTTGTATTGGACATAGGGCTTAGGGCTCGAGTCTTGAGTGGGTAAGATTAGGGTTATGCTTCTAATTGCTTGGTATGCCTAGGGTTCTGATAGGGCAAAGGTCAACTGATCACAAGGGCTATTTAAACATGGGACTCAGCATGTCTCAGCCTGGGCGTTAAGGCTAAGGGCAGAGCAGACAAGGGCAGTTGCTTGTTTCGGCCTGTTCAGGCCAGGTCAGTACTAGGGCCAGAGATATTGCTCTTTTCTCCATTTGCCAGACATCTTTAGCTATCCACATCCTCAAACAAACATAACACCATCTCAGTAAATTCACATTTTCATTTGCAATAATCAGGCTCTATCCACATTTCGGTGTTGCAACACCCACTGAAGCCATCCTCCCAAACTACACAAACGCAGGCAGACACCCACCAAGCATTCATCCACCTCACAACAGCCTCCGGCCCATGCACCTTCACCCAAATTCAGCAAACGTACATCTCCTACAACCACTACCTCTTCCTCCACTCCCAAACCCACTCCATTTTCCTGTCCCAGTGTGCCTAAGAAACCTTTCATGGCTAACATTGACCTCTTCCGTAGACCTGCCCCCCTCCCCATTGTTACCCTAGGGCCAGGCTGTCCAGGTCCCATCCCAGCACCTCAGCCACCAAATCTTCCAGAACAGTGGTCTCAGCAAGTCCGGTCACATTGCTGGTGCCACCCATCAGGGCTGCCAGTGTGCCATCTAGGGAGGCCAAGGAGCAGACCATTCCGCCACCTGCCAAGGTGAAGAAGATGCCCATATGCTGGAGGGAGAAGCTGCACCTACCAGCAAGCAAGGGCTCCTCCAAGCCATAAGGGGACAGTGGCAAGGCACCAGCACCGACATCAAAGGTGGGGAAGGGACACAAGCCGAAGAGCAGGTCAGGACAAGGCACGGAGGCTCCAGCTGAGGGACCAGAGTCACCCCCTTCTGTCAACCAGAACAGCAACCTGTACGGCTGTGGACACCACCACCTGCACCGCCACCAGCACCGCCAACAGCACTGCCACCTGCACGTCAGCTGGCTCACCAACAGTCCCCAGAATCATCCCCAGTAGGCAGCCATCCAAGGCTGCAGGAGATGTCCTGCTGTGTCCCTCAACAGGTGCAGACACATGCACCACCGCCAGCACCTCCACCACAGACACCGCCGCAACCACCGCCACCTGCCCCGCAATGTTCTCAGACAGTGCCACCACAGCTGACATGGCTATCATCCCCAGTGGGCAGCCGTCTGAGGCTGCACGAGACATCCTGGACCCTGCCCAGCGTTCATGAGGCATGACTCCCAGCACTGTTTACACCAACAGGTGCCAGGCGAAGTCACAGCAGGGTAGAGTGTGTCTCTGCCTCCATGGAGTATCATGCTACCTGTTCCCAGGCAATCTTGTGGCACATACACCCAGGTGAGGGAATGGGACCTGCCACACTGCATGTGAAGCACTGTGGGCACGAAGCCCCCTCCAGAACCAGTGGAGATTCACATCCACTACCCCAGTCCTTGGCAAGATGAAGCACTCTGGGCACAAAGCCCCCTCCAGAAACAGTGGAGATTCACATCCACTACCCCAGTCCTTAGCAGGATGAAGCACTCTGGGCACAAAGCCCCCTCCAGAACCAGTGGAGAAAGGCATCCACTACCTCAGTCCTTGGCAGGATGAAGTACTCTGGGCACAAAGCCCCCTCCAAAACCAGTGGACAAAGGCATCCACTTGAGAGACTGAACTCCCCAGGATAAAGCAGTGGGCAACCCACTTACTGGGAAGACTTGAGAAACTGTGGCTTTGCACTCCCCAGGATAAAGAAGTGGGCAAACCAACACTCGTGGAGCAGTGGCGTAGTCCGTTCATCCGGCTGAGGTGCCCCTTCTCCCCCTGAGGTGCCTGTTTATTTTCCATCTGATGCCCCTGCAGTGTTCTCTCCATTTTGAGTCAGGTATCTTGTGTAGGCTTCGCCCATGCATTTTGGGACACTGATCCATGGACAATGATTTAATTAATATCCGGACTTGAGTAGCTGGTGTACATATTTGTATATACTGATTTTTGATTTTGGCCTATCTGATATTTAATTGATTACACTCATTACAATAATTTCCTTTTGTCCTTGCGTTCCTTCAGGGGGTGACAGGGTGTATATGTAATGTTGCTGCATGTATTTGTGTGTATGGGGTTATGGGTGAGAGTGGAGATGGGGGTGTTGCGTGTGTGTGTCACTCTCTTTTCTCCCCCCCCTCCCCTGTGTGCTAGGTGCAGTACTCACCGTGGTCGTCGGCGGAGTCTTTGCTGCTCCTGATACAAGAGGAGGTCCACCAGCATGGGCAGGACCTGTAATTCGGGCTCCAGGGCATCCTGGTTATTCGTAAAGTGTCGAAAGCTGAGTGGTTTCCGTTCCAAGTCCCTTTTCTGCTGTGCTTTCGATGTTGTTGGTACCACCCCGGAAAAGGTGGCGGATAGGCGTGTTGTAGTACAGTGGGCGGAGCCTTGTGTTCCGCCTGTCTGTTGGCGGTGTTTGTTTCTACGGCCATGGCGGTCGGATTGTTAAAGTGGCTGTCTATGTTGCCAGTTTCCGCCATGGTCATGATTCAATTTTTTTCCTGCCGGCTTGTTGGCGGTATTACCACTGCTTTAACACCTACCGCCAGGGTTGTAATGAGGGCCAAAGTGTCTTAAGTCTTTTAAAAGCAAGCAAAGTCTCTTTCAAGCACAAATTACCTCGTTTGCGTGCAAAATCTCTGCAAAGAACCACAGAGGAGGAGATGCGTGGAAACAAAACAGTGGTGCTTTGATTTCTCGGGCCGCACACAGCGATGCATTGTTTAGTTTTCAAACAGGGACAGCGTTGCATCGATTTCCAGTGCTCGGTCATGGATCCTCTTTGAGCTGTGGGGTTTTCGGATGCCCCAGGGACGATGTGTGGATTTCCTGCCCTGGCAGGACGAAGTCACAGGAGCTGCGTCGATTCGGTGGGATTTGCGTCAAATGTTCTACCACACAGCAGGCGCTGCATCGATTCCTCTCTGGAAGTCGGGCTACGTCATTCCGGCTCGGCTGGGTGTCAATCCAGTGGTCCGTGCTCTCAATGCGAAGCTGGGCTACGTCATTCAGTTCCGGTGTGCGGTAAAACCTTTCACTGCGGTGCAGGCTGTGCGCTGTTTCTGGCAGGCTGTGCGTTGAATTTCCCCACACAAGGAGTCCTTCTTAAAGAGATGAAATCTTTTTGTTCCTGAGACTTCCGGGAACAGGAGGCAAGCTCTATCCAAGCCCTTGGAGAGCACTTCTTCACCACAGCCAGAGAGCAGATAGGCAGCAGGGCAACAGCAAGCCAGCAGTTCTTCACAGAAAGCAGACAGGTGAGTCCTTTGGGCAGCTAGGCAGATCTTCTTGGCAGAATGCAGGTTCTGGTTCAAGTTTCTTCTCCAGGAAGTGTGCGAGTTGATAGGGCAGAGGCTCTGTTAAAATATCCAAATGTGTCTTTGAAGTGGGGGAGACTTCAAAGAGTGGCTTAGAAGTGCACAATGTCGCCTTTCAGTTCAATCCTGTTTGCCTGGGTCTCAGTAGGGGGTGTGGCAGACCTTTGTGTGAGGGCAGGCCACTGTCTTTGACATGTAAGTGTCACGTCATCCACCCTCCCAGCCAAGACCCATTCAAAATGCAGATGTATGCAAGAGAGGCTGAGTGTCCTGTGTTTGGGGTGTGTCTGAGTGAATGCACAAGGAGCTGTCAACTAAACCCAGCCAGAAGTGGATTGTAAGGCACAGAAAGATTTAAGTGCAGAGAAATGCTCACTTTCTAAAAGTGGCATTTCTAAATAGTAATATTAAATCCAACTTCACCGGTCAGCACGATGTTGTATCACCATTCTGGCCATACTAAATATAACCTTGCTACTCCTTTCAGATCTGCAGCTACCACTCAAACAATGTATGAGGGCAGCCCCAATGTTAGCCTATGAAGGGAGCAGGCCTCACAGCAGTGTAAAAACAAATTTAGGAGTTTTACGCTACCAGGACATGTTAACCACACAAGTACATCTCCTGCCTTTTGCCTACACAGCACCCTGCCCTATGTGTTACGTAGGGCATACCTTAGGGGTGCCTTGTATGTAGAAAAAGGGGAGTTTTAGGCTTGGCAAGTACTTTTAAATGCCAAGTCAAATTGGCAGTGAAACTGCACAAACAGGCCTTGCAATGGCAGGCCTGAGACAAGGTTAAGGGACTACTTTAGTGGGTGGCACAATCAGTGCTGCAGCCCACTAGTAGCACTTAATCTACATGCCCTGGGCACATATAGTGCACTCTAATAGGGACTTATAAGTAAATTAAACTGCCCAATTGGGTATGATACAATGTTACGATGTTTAAAGGGAGAGAGCATATGCACTTTAGCACTGATTAGCAGTGGTAAAGTGTGCAGAGTCATAAAACCAGCAAAAACAGTTTCTAAAAAGTGGAGGGAAGCAGGCACTTAGTTAGGGGTGTCTACCCTAAGGCTGTCAGGTCTAACAACAGCCACTTCAATTTTGTAGCTGCAGCTTCTCAAAGCCCTAAACAGCCAAGTGAGCAAAGACAAAGGAAGTTGGAAAGAATACAGAATTTGTGCTGTGTAGTTTGAAAGACTAAAACTGCTCTTCTCCACTACCCCTGAATGTTTAAATCTGTCTCTTGGTTTCTGCACAATTTGTACCTTTTAACCACTGTTTTCTTCTACTCATGACTGTTTACATTTCTCTCCTGGTTTTCCCCTACACTGTGCTACAGTTACTAGAAGGTATCCCCCTCTTTACATGCTAAAAAGGCAAAATAAATCCCTAAGAAAGTATATTTCGCACTCGTCTGTGGCTAGAAAAATGTTTAGTCCGTTAAAAGCAGCATTTTAGTGGCTTTAGATTTGAGATTTAAATGTGAAGCTGGGGACTATAGAGATACTCCAAACCTTACTGAATATAGATTTACTTGGGTTTGATGCTCCAGCACCCGACAAGCCCAAGTGGTGTAGACCATTTGGAGTGGATTAGAAGTAGCCAAGAACTGCAAATCAACAATTTATTATTAGTAAAAAATCATGTAAATATAATGGTAGTCAACAATGACAGTTTCAGTTTTAATTTAAAGATTTCATTTCAAGATTTAGTTATCTCAATCTTTATTCAGCATAGAGTAAATCAAGAAAGTTACAGAACATATCATGAAGCATGTTCCATGTAATCTAGTCCCTATTCTAATCAAGATGAAGCCTGAGTTCAAATTTAGTCACAACCACTAAAGAGCTTAAACATTTGATGTGAAAGCATATAAAGAACTTCAGATAAAGAGATGTTCATGAAATCCTGTAGAACTTTTAGCTAAATAAAAATAAGGAAATAAATCTCAAAGTAAGTCTGAGAATCAACAGCTTGATTTAAGTCTTCGCGGAGGAAAATGTGATGGATATCTCGTCCGCAGTATTACCATCTCATTATACACTATACGTTTGTGATGGAGAAACCTTTCTGCCATTCAACACGGATCAACCGGATAAAAGCCTGTTTTTAACACTTTTTCTATTCATGACATTTTTACCATAGAGCATTTGTGTCACCAAAATATATACATTTATGACCATGACACTGGTCAACTAACAATATGAATAGGGAAAGGAAAGAAATAGGAATGTGATGTTCTTGTCAGCAGTTCAAATAAAGTGCAAGTTCTCATGTGCAAGCTTTGAACGCACAAACTTCTTCTTTAAAAGTAGTGCTTAATTCAGGCCTATTAGTGAAACACACTTGCAGCAGCAGGGTTGAAGAGAAACTACAAAGTGTGTATTGAGCCTTTCTGTATCCAAGGAGTTTCTGGCTTCATTAGCACTTCCTGGTTCCATGCACACCAGTTTGTGCTGTAGTAATAGGCCCACAGGCATCTGAGCAGGCCTGACCCCTTCTCTCAGACCCACACAGGCTTTTATTTTTTAAGGTCACATGCTAATTAAATAGGCTTCTTACTGGTTGTTATATTTGCGATCTTACTGGTGACTAAGGTTAGGATTTGTATTGGTCCTAGAGCTTTTGGGTTAGTTTTCTGATTGTCTGACAGGGCTAGGGATGTGATTGGTTTTTCGGGCTAGGGTTTGTATTGGACATAGGGCTTAGGGCTCGAGTCTTGAGTGGGTAAGATTAGGGTTATGCTTCTAATTGCTTGGTATGCCTAGGGTTCTGATAGGGCAAAGGTCAACTGATCACAAGGGCTATTTAAACATGGGACTCAGCATCTCTCAGCCTGGGCGTTAAGGCTAAGGGCAGAGCAGACAAGGGCAGTTGCTTGTTTCGGCCTGTTCAGGCCAGGTCAGTACTAGGGCCAGAGATATTGCTCTTTTCTCCATTTGCCAGACATCTTTAGCTATCCACATCCTCAAACAAACATAACACCATCTCAGTAAATTCACATTTTCATTTGCAATAATCAGGCTCTATCCACATTTCGGTGTTGCAACAACCACTGAAAAACCCCACAATCCACAATTATACACCCTTCTACCTCTAATACCATACAATGGAACCTTCTCTCTCACATAAACCACCGCCCTGTACCACACCACCATCAAATCCATAGATCACCAACACAACACACACCTAAATTGTAAACAACCTTAGTCCCTTGAAAACACACACTCCCTCTTCATACAAAATACCAGTCCTACCCTGTACGTACTCCTAACAGACTGCAATTCATCACCAGCAACCCTATACTCAACCCTGTCTCCTATAATCCATCAACACCCTCCTCTTCTTTTTAGCAAAAACGCACAACCAAGCAATCCTTACACTCTACCACATATATTACCTCTTGCTGCCTTGCTGCTGCTAACTCTAATACAAAAACACTTATAAGCCCTGTCTATCCCATTGCACATATCACATACACTCGCCTCCAACACATCACCCCCACATCACCTCCTTTATCATTCAGCTTCCACTCACCAATAGTACTTTTCATCCAGATCTTTCATACAAACTCTCTACATCAATATCTCATCTCACTTCTCCACAAAATCAAAAATTACAAGCACACACTCACAATTTCATACTACATTCTGCCACAAAGTAGAAACAAACACCCACTTTCACCATTATGACTACACAAATAATCCACATCTTAAGTCAACGTTAGCAATCACATGTTTTATTGTTACCAACACCTAGCATAAACACCCCAACATATCAACAATCATTTACCCACCTCCATTCATTGCACAGTTTGGAGCCTTAAAACATGAATCACATGCTCCACCACCACCCCTAAGCCATACACCCTTCCCCCTCAACATATGCAAAAGAAACAAAGAACACATCACTCGTCAAAGCTTAGCATCTCCTTACCTATTACATAGCAAGTCTACTCTACAAAATCAACATAGCCCACCAACTCACTGTCAACCACCATCTCCACTTCCTGCACACACAAAACCAACAAAATGCCTTATATGCCTGCTAATGAGGATTATAATATAGACAAACAACACTACTGCTATCCTGGTACAGTTAATAATCACCCTTATTGTATACCTGCTACAAGTTCAAATAAGACTATTCACTCCTCTAGAAAACAAGGTCACAACACCACCAAAACACAGTCTCTAGACTGCCCACTAACAAGTGCTTCAACACTTTCTAAAAATAAACACCACATATATGGCCTACTCACTGACACACAACCTGACTAACTCTTCATAACTGAATCATAGTTGGGAGATGAAATTGTTTAAGTATTGTATGAAGCTATTCCTCCAGGCTATCAAACTGTCATGCAAAATCAATGAGGCAACAGAGAAGGCGGCCTTATAGGCATGGTTCCTTCAGTTGTTTGGATGGATTACGAATTTATAGTGTTAAAATATTTTTAAAAAATCTTGTTTTTGTTTATGAATCAGTGAGACGGAGACGCAGTTAAGATTTGAATTCTAACACGGTTCTATTATGAATATCATTTAAGTTCTAGAAAAAGAAAGTGTATATTTAGTGTTTATTTCACTGTATTTTTTGTAAATTCAAATTTCATTTCTTTGTTTATTGTTGTGCGTTTACTATCTTTCCTGTCTAGTCTTGTGTGACTCTTTGTGTTTGTCTATCGACTGTATATATATATATGTGTAGGTATTATTTTGAAGAAATTTAGAGCCAGTCTTTCCTTGTGAATATGTATATATATATATATATATATATATATATAATTCTGACTATGTTGTTCAGTGTTTGTTGTACATACATATGTAATAAATACCATTTTGTGTATCTTTGTTAAAATTATTTGTGAGTTGTTCTGTTTATTATTGTGGACAACGGTGGTTACTAGTTGTAGCTCATTTATTTTTTCTTGTACTCTAGCTGTTATATTCAACCAAACAATAAGTCTCACCAAAGCTGACAACATTTCTATGCAAGACTATGCGGCACTCAACACCAGATGCAACCGTACACCAAGCTCCTCCTGTAACGTCCTCCTTATTTACAAACCACTACCTCGCAATGCAATATCCCCAGGCACACTTTTAGAGACAATTACGAACCCTATGACATCTATACATTCCAATCTATACATCCTCTGTGTGACAAACCTAACATGCCTCATCCAAGAACTGTCATCATTAGCCTGGAAAATCTGAACCTAAATCAAATCATCCACACACCAACACACATTGCATACAAGAACTGTCATCATTAGCCTGGAAACTCTGAACCTAAATCAAATCATCCACACACCAACACATATTGCTAGAAACATCCAATGTCATTATTGCAAATGCAGAACTAGTTACCTTTAAAGGAATATTCCAGTTGCAAGGCCAGCCCACCATCTGTTAGCTGTCCAACACAAAACACTACAACTTGATACATTTAAGGCCACCTTTCAGGCAACCACATTTCAACTTCGGAATAAACTCAGCTTTGAATACTTAGAAATACAACTAACACCAACACAGATCTAGACACAATACATATAGTTCAAAAACGGAGTGGCTCCAAGAAGATTGTGGTATATTAATAACACTAAAAACAACAAAAGAGGACAAAAAACAAACACATAGGATGAAATCGGAACTAAAAAAGATTAAAAAATAAAATGCAAAGCTTCATTGCATCTGGCTCAAAACTAATAACATTCACCTACACAAACTTGACAGAAAATACAAGTGAACTATCAAAAGAGCAAAAAAAAATGTACTATTCAAACAGAATTCAAATGATTGAGGGGAATATTTACATGCCCCTAGCATCAACAAAGCATCACTGTTTGTGACGCTCTGGTGGCGCTGTGCACTGTGCCATATTTGCAAGGTGGCACTAAGGCACTTTTTGTGGCTTAACGCCGCTTTGTATATGTGGGCCCCTCCGGAACGTGGAATGACTGTTGCTGTGAGTGTTTCACCACAACACCCATTGCTCTTGATGCTGCCCCAGGTTTGCTAGAATTTGTAAATGTTGGCAGCACCAAAAACTAGCGTCACCCTAGGGATGCAATACCATGACTCTACGAGGAGAAATACTTTTATTTCTCCTCATTTTTGCTTTTGCTATGTCTGCTGCTGAAAGAGAAAAATTTTATGAATGATTCTTTATGTGCAAGAAGGCGTTACTTCCTGCACATAAACAATCATGCAATAATGATGATTTGCCACTTCTATGTGTGCTGCATTCTTCAGCACACATAGATGTAACAAATCTCCATTGTTTTGTTTTTATGTTCAGGAAGGGACACTTTCCTGCACATAAACAATCATTCCCTGCAATGCAGGTGCCCTCGCACAATGGAGCAAGGGTGCCTGCTTTGACACTGGCAGCTAAATTTAGCACCAGTGCTAGGGGAAACACTGGAGTATGCTGTATTTGTGTAAATATGCAGCATCCCTGCATTTCAGAAGTGACACAGCGCGACGCTGCCAATTTTGGTGCAGCACCACGCCACTTCTGTGTAAATAGGCCCCTAAATTTTCAAATAAAGAATCCTATAAAACTTTAACTGAATTTTGTAAACCTAAGTGCATAGAAGGAACTCATCCTATTTCTCATGAATGTACTGACAAACCAGCAAATCGTTACACAACTAAAGAATATATGTTGCATTCTTATTTAAAACAAAGGAAAACCACCAACATCAACCCCTTTCCAACAATCCTCTCCAAGAGTAGGCTAACCCAGCATCTGCATTCCTTCAAACAACTATCAGAAAATGAATTTGTGGATCTTTTCAAATCAAGCAGGCCAGCCAGCTGCCGTCATGGCCCTTTTTCTCCACAAATCTAGAAGAACATTCTTTTAACTACCTCTACTGCCACCCCAGTCAGAATAATCATTAATAATTCTTTAACAATAGGAGTCTTTCCAGAAGATGTAAAAAAGGGATACAGACACTCTTTATTAATGACAAGGAACCTCGAGTCATATGACCCAAACGACTAGAGGCTGATTACTAGGCCGACCTGAAAGAAAGAACAGCATTCATCCAGATGTCACAGTTCATTAAAGATAACTCCATACTTTCCAACTTCCAAACAGGATTAAATCCAGGAAGACACACAGAATATGCCTTCATCGCCATTTGGGATGACCTTTGAAACAATATAGGATGGAATGGGGTTGCTGTCCTACTTCTCTTAGACTGCCGGCTGACATCAAAACAGTTCTTCGTGACACTCTAACCCAAAGACTTATATAGAGAGGACTGCTTTCTAATGGATCACTTCATACCTTTAAAATAGCCACAACGTCATCCATATTCCCCCTTCTCATACAAACCATTTGTCACAAAAGCCGGGGTCCCTCAAGACTCCATCATCACACCCAGGCTTTAAAACATCTACATTAAGTCATTCACAGCAATGTTCAAATGATTTCAGCTTACATAGTATGATTACATAACTGACACACAAATAGTTTGCAAATTGTAAAGCTCCTAGTACATTGGAACTCAAAAATCTTCACTTGACTCTGAGCTATTGAACAGTGGGTGACATGAAGCCATCTCGCACTGAATGCATCCAAATTGAAATACCCACATGTTACGATTAGAAAAAGGATGACCCACTCTGCGCCTCCCCTGATCATCTTAGACCAACTATTAAAGTATCGAATGAAGTAAGAAAACTTGCAATTGCCATTGACTTCAAGCTATCATTGAATGTCCAAGTGGATACGTTAGCAATATCAAACTTTTTTACTATGGAAACTCTTCAACTCATCTTCCTCCACCTGGCATTTCGCCACACGGTTAAAGCCACTATCTTGCTAAACTCGATTACACCAATGGCCTCTGCCATGAATTACCTTTGTCAACTATGAAAAGACTACAATTAATTCAGAACTCTGCTGCCAGACTATTCCTACATTAAAGCCACAAGCCTGCAACTTCCCTGCCTTGAGGGCCCTACATTGGTTACTAGTTACCAGAAGATCCAAGTGAGAAATTTGGTAGTTGGGTGAATGGGGTGTGAGGGAGGTGAAGCCCTGGACAAAAAATAGCCACAGGGGGAACCACAAAATGTCTCTAATTTAACCAGTGCTTAACCCTTTGTAGCTTGCACAAAAAAGAGTCAGGCCAAACTTAGAGGCAATTTGTTAAGTATTTTTACAACACACCAACAGCAAAACAGTGAAAACACAATACAATAAAAATTCCAAATCAATTTAGGAAAATAGAGTAAATTGTAATACATTTTTTGACACCAACCCATAAAAATCCAAATAGTAATATCGGAGTTATGAATTTTTAAAGTTTAAGATTCAAAATAGCAAATCCTTCGTTTTAAAAAATGGCCACATGGGTACCTTCAGCACCACAAAAGAGGATCCAGGAGTGGATAGAGCTCTCTTTGGGTTCAACACTCACTCTGGGCCGAGGTAAAAGTTCAAGATGGTGGAAGCATGTTCTGTCCCTGTAGCTCTGAACAGAAGGCCATCAGAAACTAGCCCTTGGAGTCAATACTGGAAGGCCTAAGGGCAGGTGAAGATGCAGGGTGCTACAGCAAGGCTCACCTCTGATGGTTCAAGGCAGGCTCTAGATAGCAAAGCAATCCTTCCGATGACAGTATCAGTCTGGCAGAATTTACAGCAGGTTACAGCAGCGGGCAGTCCTCTGAGAGTCCTTCAGCAGGTCTAGTAGTAAACTGAAGATTTGGTCTGAGAGTGGTATAGTTATACTCTGGTGTCCTGCTCCTCGAAGTTGGGAGACGTTTCCAGAAGGGTTCTTGAAGTTCCAGGAGTTTCCTGCCTTCCCTTTCCTGCCTCCTAGCTGGCTGCATTAAGAATAGAGGGTTCTTATGCCTATAGGGTAGCAGCATAGCCCAGCAAGGTACAAATGAGGTCTGCTCTTCTCTGCCCCATCAAGTCAGTTAATGGCCCATTCAGGCTCTGCTAATCCCATTATTGTGTGATTGTCTGGGGTGAATTCACAATGTCTCAACTTTCACATACACCCAGTCATGTGGTCTAAGGAAGGCTGCAGGGATAGAGGGCTAAGAACAGGAAAATGCCAGTTTGCTAAAAAAGACATTTTCAAACTTGTAATAATAAATCCAACTTTACCATTAAAGAGGGTTTATCATTTCATTTTCATTGACACCAAACATAACATATCTACCACCTCTGGTTTAGGAATTACAACCTATTAATTCTAATATGAAATCTCCAGTGTTATCCTATGGGAGGGGTAGGCCTCACAGTAAAGAAAAAACAAATTTGGAAGTTTTTCACTACTTGGACATGTAAAACTAAAAGTACATATCCTATCTTTTAATTAAACAGCACCCTGCCCTATGGGCTACCTAGTGCCTATCTTAGGAGTGACTTATAAGCAATAAAAGGGGTGTGTAAGACTTGGTGGGGGCTTAACTGCCAAGCTGACATGGAAGTGGGACTTTGCTGTCAGGCTGTGATGGCAGACCTGAGACATGTTTTAAAGTGCTAGTTAAGTGGGTAGCCACTGGCAGCATTTAATGTATATCCTTGGGTAGATGGTATCCACTCTATAAGGGGCTTATAAATAAATTAAATATGCCAACCAGGTATTTGCCAATAACAATGTTTAGAGGAGTGAGTACAAGACCTTTAGCAGTTGCAAAGTACACAGAGTCCTAAGGCCAGCAGAGCAAACATTCAGACAATATGGAGGCAAGCAGGCAAAGGTTTAGAGGAGGACCATCCTAAGGCTGACAGATCTAACACGTCCTCCCCCAGCTGAAAGTAGGGAGAAGTACCAAACCTCCTGGGAGTTCTCATCACTGAGGCAGAAGAACATGGATAGACCATCATCGCTGATGTCGTCTGACCCAGCTCTTTGTTCCATCGTAAAGTCCATTCCCTGTAGGTAGATGGTCCACCTCAACAATTGTGGATTCTCACACCTTATTTGCATTAGCCACGTCAGGGGCTTGTGGTCTGTCTGAACCTTGAAGTGAGTCCCAAACAGGTATGGTCTCAGCCTATTCAGTGCCCAGACCACATCAAAGGCTTCTCTCTCAATTGCACTCCACCTCTGTTCCCTAGGATGTCACCTCCTAGAGATGAAATGCTACAGGTTGGTCTAGGGCCTCATAATTAAGCTGTGAAAGTACTGCCCAGTGCTGTGCTCTGAAGCATCTATTTGTACTACAAATTATTTGAAAAGTCAGGGGCCTTGAGCCCAGAAGCTGTACACAGGGCCTATTTTAGGGAGTCAAAGGCTTTCTGGCAAGTCTCCACCAAGATCAACTTTCTTGGCTGCTTCTTGGAAGTCAGCTCAGTCAAGGGGACACCAATGGTGCCATATCCTTTGACAAACCTCCTGGGATAACCTGTAAGGCCCAAGAAAGCCCTCGCTTCAGTTCATGTTTTTGGGAGCTCCCAGGACAGAGTGGTCTCAATTTTGGCATGGAGAGGCTGCATTGTTCCCCCGTCCACCAGGTGTCCCAAGTATAAAACAGACACCTACTCTATCTGGCACTTACTGACCTTGATAGTCAGGCCTATCTTTTGTAGAGCCTGATGCACATCCTGGAGGTGGAAAAGGTAGTCCTCCCACCTGCTACTGATGTCATCCAAATAGGCAGCAATGAAGGCCTCAATACCAGACAGTACCTCTTTTACCAGCTTCTGGAAGGTGAAAGGTGCACTTTTTTACTCAAAGGGAATCACTGTAAACTGTAAGTGGCCCTGTGGAGTGGAGAAGGCTGACATATCCTTAGCCGCTTCAGTTAGGGCAATCTGCCAGTAGCCTGAGGTCAGATCAATAGTGCTCATGAACTTAGCAGCCCCTAACCGATCAATGAGCTCATCAGCTCTTGGTATGGGCTGAGCATCAGTCTTAATGACTGAGTATCGCCCCCTATAGTACACACAGAACTAGAGTTCTGGGGCAGCACCCAGTGGGGCAGCTTTTGGCAACAGCCCCACAGAGCTGAACCATAGGCTACTGAAGGGCTCAGTCAATACCAACTCCAGCATTTTAAGGACTTTTCTTTGACGCTGGACCGCATTTTGTCAGACAGTCTGTAAATCTTTTTTATACATGGCGACTCTCTGGTATCAATGTCATTGGTACACAAATGTATAAGCCCAGAAGTGAGAGAAAACAGAGAGGTTAACTTCCCCAACAAGTAGCAACAGTCCCTCTGCTGCTTTGCGTTCAGGGTAGGGGAGAGATTCACACCCTCTACTGACCCATATTTCTATTTTGTTGACAGGAGGTTAGGGAGACGTTCACTCTCCTCTTCCTCCTCATCATCTGTCACCAACAGCTTGGTGACCTCAGCCCTCTCAAAAACGGTTGAGATGGGAACCCGAAGGGGGTGTCTGGGGTTCTTGAGGTCCACCAAGTAGATGGCATCCCCCTACCTCTCAACTATCTCATAAGGCCCAGTTAAAATGGACTTGGAGGGCCCAATCCACTAGCTCAATCACCCACAATTTTTGCCCAGGCTAGAAATCCACTGGGGTAGCTTTCTGGTCGTACCACTGCTTTATCACCTCCTGGCCTGCCTTCTTTTTCTCAGTAGCCTTCTTCCAGAACTTGCCCATTTGGTTTCAGAGGATTGGCATGTAACTAACCACATCCTGGGGAGGCTTCTTTGGAACTTGCTTCCAACACTCCTTAACCTGACTGAGAGGCCCCCTTACAGGGTGACCGTACAGAAGCTCAAAGGGGCCGAATCCATACCCCCCTTTGGTACCTACATGAAAGCAACAAGTAGACATGGCAACAGGATGTATCAATTCCTCTTCAGAGGTTCAGACAGGCCCCTAATCTTCTCCTTCAGGGTCCTGTTGAACCTCACAACAAGCCCATTGATTCATAGGTGTGAGGGTGTGGATAACTTAAAGGGAACTCCTCACTCCTTCCGCATTGATTGCATATACGCAGACATAAAGTTGGTACCCCTGTCAGACACCACTTCTTTGCAGAAACCCACTCTGGTAAAAATCACTCTGAGAGCCTTGGATACTGCAAGCGCAGCTTCCTTTCTCAAAGGTATCGGATGGCTTGAAGAGGGGCTTTCAGCTTTTATCCACTGGCTTGTCAGGTAAAGCAAGTCCTGCATAATGTATCTGAGGACAATATCAACCTGGGCCATATAAAAGTGGGGGATGAGCCTGGCAAAGGTCTTGAGCCAGCCCTAGTAGGAAGGTCCTGTAGCACTGGGGAACAACTAGTGCCCTTGTGACCCATGCATATGTGTCTTGGGCTTTCTGTATAGAAGGTCATTCTTCAAATAGATGTGGTAATCCCCAAAGGTGTCACCAGCTGCCTGGACACTCTTTCTGTGCCTCACAGAATTCCTCCCTGGTGGGCCCCCTTTCGGTTTGCCATCAAGGAAGCTCAGGCAGGGCACCCAGGCAGGCAGTGTCCTCCTCACTGCACTTTGGGACAGCCTCCTACAGCACCCTATCCACCTCCTCTGGGAGAAAAATAGGGACTGGTTCTCCCTCCCCCTGCCCTTACCTCTCTTGGAAGCTGTCTGGGCCATTGTTCTAGGCTCTACACCTCCTTGACCCCTTTTCTGGGCAGCCCTGGTCATAAAGACCCCCAGGCAACTCCAACATTCTCTGTGTGCCCAGGCAGCGTGCTCCAGGTCATTTATTGTAGACAATTTACAGGCATGGCATGGCTCACAGTGACTTTTAGAAGGCTCCACCCAAATAAAAGGGATCTAGAGCCACAGGGTAGTTGCTTCTCCAGATGTCTGGTACTATAACCTGGTGAAATGTATTGAGAATCACTTGCTATGAGGACATCAGATGACATCTTACCGTAGTCATACTGGCTCCTGTACCCTCAGAGCTTCACCTTCTTCCCATTGATGGTAGCCCACTGTCTGTACATTTCAGTATTAGAAGGCAAGTGGACTTTGGGCTCCATCTCCTCACCACCAAGGAACACTAGGGTAAGATCACTGACTTCCCCCCCACTAACTGGGGCCATCTCCTTCCCAACCACTTCACTCGTCAAATCTGGGGATTTACCTCCATTTGGAGGTTGAGCCCTCTTGGAAGACTTGGAATCACCTTTGTGGTGCCCTTATTCATGACACTCATAGCATTTAGGGTTAGATTTATTGTGATTCTTGTCAGAGAAGCCTCTCTTCAGGTGGCCATAATGGGATTAGGATCCTTTTCCTTAAGAACTATTTTTGGAGCCTTGAGGTGACTCCTTCCTTTTATCTCCCATCTTCCTTTTGGTGGGAACACTGACAAACCTTCTGGGAATCCCCCAGATGCCTTTTTGATTACCCTTGGGCTGGATCAGAGGTCCGCATCTTCAGCAGCCTTCCTGGGGTCAGTCAGCTTGCCATCAACCATGTGTTGGAGCAGCTCTGGAAAACAGGTTTTGAGCATGTGTTCTCTCAGAATTAGGCTGTACAGCCCATTAAAATAATTGGTCTTGCTACCCCTCACCCAGCCATTCAGTGCCTTTCTGGCTTAATCGACAAAGTCCACCCAAGACTAGTTTGATAGTTTGTGGTTGTCTCTGAACCTCTGACTATTTGCCTCAGGGGTAAACCTGAATTTGGATAGAAAAATGGACCTCATGGGGTCATACTTGGTGTGGTCCTCAACCTTCAGTGTAAGGGGTGTGTCCCCCTCACCCGTCCGCATACACCTCCACAAGATACCCCCTGCTAGTATTCCTCTGGAACTTTATCTACCCTCAGGGTTGAAAACCATGTATCTATGTCATACCCCACCCCATAACCGGGCACCAGGTCTTTGGGTAGGTGGACTTTCACCTCTTCATTAGATGCTGCTGATTCACTGCCACCATTGCTGCTGAACTCCACTTGCTTGACTTTCATGTCCAGCTCCCTAAAATTCAGTTCATGTGCCAACATGAGTTTCCTCTCTTCCATGGCTAGTCTCTTTTGTCTTCTTCTCCTCCTCCTCCTCCATGGCCAGTCTCTTTTTTCTTCTCCGCCTGCTCCATGGCAAGTCTTTTTTCCTCTAAAGTTTGTTTCCTTTCTTCTGCCCCAAGCTGTAGTTTGGCAAGTTGTAACTTAAGTTTCCTCTTGTCCCTCCTGTCCTCCAGCTCCTCAGGGCCCAGGCCTTTAGAGGACACACTGCTTCATCCTGTGGATGGGTCCAGCTCTCCTCACAGACTGGTTGACCTCTTGTATTGCTACATACACTACGTGCATGCGGCAGCACTACGTGCAAGGTAAACAGTGGTGCAGAGTGTGGACCATTGGCCTCTGCTTTCATTGGCCTTCGCTTCCATTTTGGTTCACGACTCCATTTTGTCGAGTCTGGTTCGGTGCGTAAGGCACTGTTCTGTGTTTTTCCACAAGCTTCGGCAAGCTGAAGGGTGGGGTGTTTTTCTGCTCAACTTCGCTCCATCTGCCTGGTACGAAGGGCGCTATTTACATTCCACGAGCTATCAGTTAGAACAACAGGGGGATGCGCCTGTACACAAGGAGGAATGCAAGCTTCACCTTGGAGTCCTCTCCTGGGAACTTGGCCCGTTCTGAGGAGACGTCTCGAAGGGTGAACAAGGTACCGCCGATTGCACAATTTGTAAAGGAGGGGGTCTTTTTCTAGAAAAGACTCCTGGGCGTTAGTAAATACTATAAAAGTTGGGGGCCTAGATGGGCTGGTTTAGGAACTCTCTTCTGGGTTGGACGCAACGCCAGGAGGACTGATTGTCCCGAACAGAGGCTCCCTGTGTCAGCTGATTTGGGTTCCCCAGCTTTGTGTACGGCGGAGGGATGCAGACGCTCTTTTCGGTGAAGCTTTTCAATTTATTAAGTGTATTGTGTGTGCGCGCGTAATGTGTACTTATTCTTGCAGTCATTTTCGTGCTATTGAGCATTGAAGTATATTGTGTGTGCGCGCGTAATATGCACTTACTCTTGCAGTAATTTTCATGCTATTGAGCATTGAGGTATATTGTGTGTGCTCGTATTATATGCACTTAGGGGCATATTTATACTCCGTTTGCGCCGAATTTGCGTCGTTTTTTTAGACGCAAATTCGACGCAAAACCAACGCCAACTAACGCCATATTTATACTATGGCGTTAGACGCTTCGGGCGCCAAAGTGCCCGGAGTGTGCGTCATTTTTTAGCGTGAACCCCTTCCTTGCGTTAATGATATGCAAGGGAGGCGTTCCCGTCTTAAAAAATGACTCCCAGGCCTTTACGTGGTATTTATACTCCCGGGCAAAAGAGACGCCCGGGAGTGGGCGTGGCCAAAAACGGCGCATTTGCGCCGCTTTTTAACGCCTGGGTCAGGGATGGCGTTAAGGGACAAGTGGGCTCAAAATGAGCCCAGAGTGCCCTCCCCTGCCCCCAGGGACCCCCCCTGCCACCCTTGCCCACCCCAGGAGGACACCCAAGGACGGAGGGACCCATCCCATGGACATTAAGGTAAGTTCAGGTAAGTATTTTTTTTTTTTTTTTTTGTGGCATAGGGGGGCCTGATTTGTGCCCCCCTACATGCCACTATGCCCAATGACCATGCCCAGGGGACAGAAGTCCCCTGGGCATGGCCATTGGGCAAGGGGGCATGACTCCTATCTTTACAATGATAGGAGTCATGTTGATGGGGGATGGGCGTCGAAAAAATATGGCGCAAATCGGGTTTAGACGATTTTTTAGCGTCAACCCGACTTGCACCATTTTAAGACGCCCTAGCGCCATTTTCCCCCTACGCCGGCGCTGCCTGGTCTACGTGGTTTTTTGCCACGCACACCAGGCAGCGCCGGTCTGCTTGCGCCGGCTAACGCCATTCCATAAATACGGCGCCCGCATGGCGCTTCGGAATGGCGTTAGACGGCGCTAAAATTTTTGACGCTAAACTGCGTTAGCGCAGTTTAGCGTCAAAAAGTATAAATATGGGCCTTACTCTTGCAATTATTCACAGAGTGCTTATATCTTTATTATTATTCTCATGTTATTCTCCTGATGTATATATATATATATTAGTGTGGTTTAGTTTTGCTAGCTGAGAACTTGCCCCTTAAATAAACTTGATTATTCTACTTACGAAGGTGTTTGAGAGTGATTGCTTTACATTGTGCCTTAAAATATCCTGAAGTGCATAGTTTTGATATTCTGAAGAGTAAAGCAGCACAAATTGGCGTAGTCGGCAGGATTCGAAAAAAAAAAAAAAAGGGAAAATGCTTAATAAGATCAAAGCGAGCTCAAAAGCAGGTTCTCAGGTAGCAAATCCAGACATAGAGATACCGGGGTGGGAAATCGCTCCGTATAAACTATTAGCTCAGGAATGGTCACGTTGTGCTGGTTTGTGTGAAAATTGGAATGCGTGTATGTTAAATGTGGAACCTGAAGATCTTCTCATTTGTTTACGGAAAGTTTCGATTGACAAGGGAAGGGAGGTTTGTGCGTTGGGGAGGCGAGGCTGGATCTTGCTTTCTGCGTACCGAAAGTTGTATGAAAAATGTTTACAGTTACAAAAAGATCACGAGCAGCTGGAGAAGGAGTTAGTGGAAGCCCGAAATTCCTCTACCATGCTAGCTTGTCAAAATAAATTATTAAGTGATAAGTTGGAAATGTACCAACTGGTTGCAGAGAGAACGGCTGTTAGCGTAGCTAAATATAAACACAAGAAACGAAGAGGGAAAGTTAATAAAAAGAAGGTGCATTTAGCTATCTCTCAGGCAGGATTAGCCTTTGACCCTGAATTTTGGGATGGAAACATCTGGGATACATCTGATTTTTCAGATGGGTCCGGGGGCGATGACTGCCAAGATGTTAGACAGGAGAAGACAGAGCGCAGGAATGTTGTCCGTGCGCAGCCCATATATCGGCGAAAGTTACAGCATAGCCCAGCTAATCCTGGAGGGGTGATGTTGGATGCCCTGGAGGATTATACACAGCAAGAACTAAGTGATGTGATAGACAGATTTCGACAGAGGTCTGGGGAAACATTGCTTACGTGGTTGGTGCGGGTGCACGATATGGGGGGCCAGGGGGTCCAATTGGATCACGGCGACGCCCCGAGGCTTTGTATGTTAAGTACAGACCCGGTTATTCAAAATGAGTTTAGAACCTATCCAGGGAATGGTCCCATGACCAATTTGTTAGAGCTAGCGTCGCAAGGGTGTGCTCAGAAGTATCCGACAGAGTCAGACTGGCCGCCTAATGATAAACCTTGGTATACTTTGAGAGATGCAGTACAAAGATTGAAGGAAGAAGGGATGAAAACAGCTATCTTTATGGGTAATGCCCATGATTTGATGAATGGAATTTTAAGTGTGTCTGTGCGAAACCGGCTGATTAGGGCTGCTCCTCCTGCATATAAGCATGTCATCATGACTTTGTTAATTAATCAGACAGGTAACCCATTGTCTCAGGTGGTAGAAGCGGTGCGTGAGTTAAGTGATTTAGGAGAATGGGCTAAGCCAGAGAGGAATTCACGGTCTGAGAATCGTACTGATAACAACCGGGTGACAAGGCGAGACATGTTTCAGGCCTTGATGCGAGATGGGGTGACCAGGAATGAAATTGATGGGATAAGCACCAAGGACATGTGGGAAATGTACCGCAAACGCGGTTTGGATAAAAAGGAGGGGAGTAGGAAAGGGAACAAGAAGGATAACAAAGTGGTGAACCAGAGAAAAGCAGGAGGGGAGGAGCGTGAGAGTGAAAAGGGGGAGAGAGGGAGAAAACCCCACAGTAGAGAGAGATCCCCAGAGGACGGAAATTGGGAGGAAGAGCACCGAAGCGCAGAGGGAACCCGGAGCAGGGAGAGAGACCGGGAACTGACAGGTTCTGGGAAAACTCGAGGAAGAGAGTGGGAGAGGGAGCTGGTAAGCTCAGAGAGGTTGCGAAGCAGAGACAGGGAGGAGGAGTTCCCTGAGAATTACCGCAAACTGTATCCAGATTTGGCTTGGGCAGACTCTGATGTGCGCAGAGTGAAAATAGATTAGGAAACAGGCCAAACTCCGGTGCAGGGATGGGCTCGCAAAGATAACAGACCTCATGTCAAAGTAGAAATTTATTGGAAACGTGGAAATGTTCAAAAAGTTCGAGCCCTCGTTGACACCGGAGTGGAGGCCACCTTGATTCATGGCAATCCAAGAAAATTCAGGGGACAGTACTTTACCATTACGGGATTGGGCGGAAAAGAAACCCCGGCAGTGCAGATAGTGGTTCCCATGAAAATAGGGGCACTTCCAAAGAGAGAATACACTGTCCTGATTGTGCCCATTCCCGAATACATTATTGGAATTGACATTTTGAAAGGGATGACCCTACATTTGGAAGATGGATGTTATCAATTTGGTTCCAAAAGATTTATATCAATAGCCGCCGCAAGGGTGGGGCTGTTGAAGATTCCTCCGGTAACACTTCCCCAAGCTACTAAAGTGATTCAAATGAAACAGTACAGAATACCGGGAGGACATGAGGAGATTAGCCAGACTATACATGATTTACTAGAGGCCGGGGTAATAGTTCCCATCACCACTGCGTGGAATAATGCCCTCTGGCCTGTTCGTAAAAGTGATAACAGTTGGAGGATTTGCATTGATTATCGCCAATTGAATAAACATACACCTCCTCTGACTGCAGCGGTCCCAGACACCATTACCTTGATTGAGAACATACAGAAACACAGTGGGACTTGGTATGCAACCATTGACATTGCCAATGCCTTCTTTACGATACCAATAGCTACTGAGAGCCAGCCTCAGCTGGCATTCCAATGGGCGGGGCGTCAGTACACCTTCTGTAGATTACCCATGGGGTATTTACATAGCCCCACTATCTGCCACCGGCTGGTGGCAGAGCATTTGGATGAAGTACCCGTGGTTCCTGGAGTGCAAATTTCCCACTATATAGATGACGTGATGATGCAGGGAGAGACGCAAGAACAGGTGCAAATTCAGCTAGACAGGGTGGTGGAACATTTGCAGAATCAAGGGTGGGAGATTAACCCCGAGAAAGTGCAGGGACCGTCTCAGAGCGTGAAATTTTTGGGCATTCAGTGGAATCAGGGACACAGAGAAGTGTTGCCAAAAGTGAAACAAAAGATTAAGGAATTCGCAGTACCGCGAAATCGGAAGGAAGCCCAGAGTTTTATTGGACTATTCGGGTATTGGAGACAACATATACCCCATTTGTCTCAAATTTTGGCCCCATTGTACAAAGTTACACGAAAGAAAAATGCGTTTGAATGGGGAGAGCAGGAGCAACGCGCGTTTGAATTGGCGAAAGACGCCATTCAGCATGCTTTGGATTTGTGGCCGATTCGAGAGGGAGACATTGAGTTGAATGTGACAGTCCAGGGGCAGTATGCCAATTGGAGTTTATGGCAAAAACAAGGAAGAAAGAGGGTGCCCCTGGGATTTTGGACAAAGAAGTTACCTGAGGCAGGAGAGCGGTATACTCCCTTTGAGAAGCAGCTGCTGGCCTGCTATTGGGCCCTGGTTGATACTGAGCAAATTACACTGGGACACAATGTGATTTTAAGGCCTGAAATTCCCATCATGCAGTGGGTGATGAGTTCCCCAAAAACTCATAGAATTGGACATGCGCAAGAAGCCAGCATTATAAAATGGAAATGGTATGTCCAGGACAGGGCACGAGCGGGTCCAAAAGGGACCGCTGTTTTGCATGAGCAGGTAGCGCAGGCTCCAGTGGAGAATTCCGAAATGTTGCATGATGTACCTCCAGTGTGTGAATCCCCAGTAGGGTGGGGCCAGCCGTTTGCAGACTTGTCTGCAGATGACAAAAAACATGTGTGGTTCACAGATGGTTCAGCAAAATATGTTGGAGCGAAAAGGCACTGGAAGGCAGTGTCCTATAATCCTGTTACCAAGAAGCTTTTGACAACTACAGGACAGGGAAAAAGTAGCCAGTATGCAGAGCTTTATGCCGTGTATCAGGCTTTAAAACAGGAGCTACCCGGAAAATGTCACATTTATACAGATTCCTTGTCTACCGCCAATGGGTTAGCTACTTGGCTTCCCACGTGGCATGCACATCAGTACAAAATCCATAACAAAGAGGTATGGGGGAAGGAGTTATGGCAGGAGATCTGGGAAATGTTACCTCAAAGCACCGTGACTGTCTATCATGTGGACGCTCACTGTCCAACTGATTCATTAGACCGATGGTTCAATTGTCTTGCAGACGATCGAGCCAAGATTCAAGAGGCTGAAGTGGAGGCGCAGAGTTCTGATTTGGTGGGAATGGCTAAATGGGCACACCAGAAATGCGGACATCTTGGAGAAAAGGCTACTCACAGGTGGGCTGAGATTAGAGGGATGCATCTTCCCCTAGATTTGATTAAAACAGCGATCATTGAATGTTCCATTTGTCAGCATGCACAGCACAGACCGGTCCCACAGGTGGTGAGAGGCCAGCTAGGTAGAGGTAAATTGCCAGGACAGATTTGGCAGATTGATTACATTGGACCAATGCCAGTGAGCAGAGGGTGTCAGTATGCCTGCACCGTGGTAGACACTTACTCTGGTTATCTCATAGCCTTTCCCTGCAAGCGCGCAACTCAGCAGAGCACCCTGAAAACACTAGATCTGTTGATTCTGTACTATGGAGTTCCACTCCAGATTCAAAGTGATAACGCCAGCCACTTCAAGGGCAGACTAGTGCAGGACTATTGTGCACAACGCAATATTGAGTGGATTTTTCACATACCTTACTACCCACAAGCAGCGGGACTGATTGAGAGAATGAATGGGTTGCTGAAAGAACAATTGCGTAAACTGAATGATGGGACACTGAAGGGGTGGAGGGATAATTTGTATGATGCTTTGCAAATTTTGAGCAACCGACCCCTTACGAATGCTGAGACACCTCTCATGAGAATGCTCACACCTGCTTTACAGATTAATCCGTTTACAACGAGCAATACCATTGTGTATTGGGAAACAGCTCCAGGAGCTTTGGCCCCATATCGAGCTACACCAGAATCTGCAGGACTTGACTTACATGCTTTACACATGCATCGATTGAAACCTAGAGACATCACTCTGATTGAAACTGGGGTGGGAATTCAGATTCCCCCTGAGCATTACGGTCTGATCGCCCCTCGATCTGGGCTTGCCTTGAGGGGCATCCAAGTTTTAGGAGGCGTGATAGATGCAGACTACCAAGGCGAGTTGAAAGTCATTCTCTTGAACAGTGGTGACACAGACCTAGTGGTGCAACCTGGTGATCGCGTTGCCCAAATTGTCATTATGCCGGTTTATGGAGGTGTTGTTAAGAAGGGGAGCGCCCCAGCTCTTCTCACTGTGAGAGGCAAAGGAGGGTTCGGATCTACTGACAAGAACCCAGGGGCCAAAGTGTGGATTGAATCCCCAAATAACCCTCCTCAACCCGCTGATGTCATCGCCACTGGACCAGACAATGTCCTGGTAGTTATGCGACCTGGTCAAGACAAATGGGAACATGTTCCCGCTGACAAATGCTATCTGCGAGAATGATAATACGTGTTTTGTCCTTTGTTCTTTTCAGATCATCCTGTGGAGTGCCTGTGCCATGAGTGTGGTGTATGGAGCCCGTTCGGGAGACTCCACCGGGGAGCGGGAGGGGCTCATAGCCCAAAAATTCAACCGTCAGCCGCAGATGCCAACGCTGCTGCATCAACCGAACAATGTTTGGATTCATCTAGCGCATGAAGTGCTGAATATATCTCACTTCTGTATGAGTAACATGCAAAGCGTTCAAGATTTGATTACCACTTGTCTAGTGGCAGTGCCCACTCCTGCTGCTGTATTATTACACATCTTTAACAATACAAACCAGGATGGAATGGTGGATGTGAGTGACGTTCGCTCCCATCTGTCACTCTATGAGTACTGCCGTCATTGCCCGGAGGTGGGCAGGCGGTTGTGGAGGAACATGACATCTATACTCACGTTTAACATCTCAAGTGGGGATGTGTGCTATTCATTGACCTGTGATCCTATGAAAATAGGTAAATGTGCTCAGCTCAAATTGGAGAAAAGAGACAAAAACTTAACTGCTGCACAACGGACGTTGTGCCACTCACGGACTGACCTAACCTGTTTGAATGTAAATAATTCAATGTTTTGCCAACATGTGGTGCCTGCTGCCAGCCACATTCAAAATGTTAAGTTGCCTAAAGGTTGGCTCTTTTCTTGTGGTAATCTTTCTTTTACTTATATTCCAGCCAATCTAACCGGAGGGCCTTGTGCCTGGTCACGCTTAGGCTTTCTCATGTTTCCCATGGATACTGCTCTACACCCTCGCTATACCAGAGACACTATTCAATTACCTACGGACTGTGATTCTGAAATGTCATTGCTGTCCAAAACAGAATATGTTAGTTTAGCTAGTTCTATCGTAGGGGTGCCAGGACTTGCAGTATATAATACCAGAGTTATTAATAAACTTGCATGTTTAGTAGTCAAGAATATTAACTATACATCAGCTGCCTTAGCTGAGCTGTTATTAGATGTACAGGGAATTAGAAGAGCTGCTTTGCAGAATCGCGCTGCTATTGATTATTTACTGCTTAAACACAACCATGGCTGCAGTGATTTTGAAGGATTATGTTGCTTCAATTTATCCGACCACTCCATATCAATCAACTCCCACATAGAGGCCCTGCATAAGTTGGTGAAGGGGGTGCAGCAAGATGTTGACAAGGGGTGGTGGGATTGGGCTTTTGGATGGCTGCCTAATTTAGGCCAACTGCGTTATATCTTTGGTGTAATCATTATCATAACAGTTATTTTAATTTCATTATGTTGTTGTATTCAGTGTGTGCCTAATCTTCTATCTCAGTTTCGCCCAAGAGCATTGCCATTTCAGCTTATAGGATATACTTAGTTGTAAGTTGGCCAAATGGTCCAAGGGTGGAGATGTATTGCTACATACACTACGTGCATGCGGCAGCACTACGTGCAAGGTAAACAGTGGTGCAGAGTGTGGACCATTGGCCTCTGCTTTCATTGGCCTTCGCTTCCATTTTGGTTCACGACTCCATTTTGTCGAGTCTGGTTCGGTGCGTAAGGCACTGTTCTGTGTTTTTCCACAAGCTTCGGCAAGCTGAAGGGTGGGGTGTTTTTCTGCTCAACTTCGCTCCATCTGCCTGGTACGAAGGGCGCTATTTACATTCCACGAGCTATCAGTTAGAACAACAGGGGGATGCGCCTGTACACAAGGAGGAATGCAAGCTTCACCTTGGAGTCCTCTCCTGGGAACTTGGCCCGTTCTGAGGAGACGTCTCGAAGGGTGAACAAGGTACCGCCGATTGCACAATTTGTAAAGGAGGGGGTCTTTTTCTAGAAAAGACTCCTGGGCGTTAGTAAATACTATAAAAGTTGGGGGCCTAGATGGGCTGGTTTAGGAACTCTCTTCTGGGTTGGACGCAACGCCAGGAGGACTGATTGTCCCGAACAGAGGCTCCCTGTGTCAGCTGATTTGGGTTCCCCAGCTTTGTGTACGGCGGAGGGATGCAGACGCTCTTTTCGGTGAAGCTTTTCAATTTATTAAGTGTATTGTGTGTGCGCGCGTAATGTGTACTTATTCTTGCAGTCATTTTCGTGCTATTGAGCATTGAAGTATATTGTGTGTGCGCGCGTAATATGCACTTACTCTTGCAGTCATTTTCATGCTATTGAGCATTGAGGTATATTGTGTGTGCTCGTATTATATGCACTTACTCTTGCAATTATTCACAGAGTGCTTATATCTTTATTATTATTCTCATGTTATTCTCCTGATGTATATATATATATATTAGTGTGGTTTAGTTTTGCTAGCTGAGAACTTGCCCCTTAAATAAACTTGATTATTCTACTTACGAAGGTGTTTGAGAGTGATTGCTTTACATTGTGCCTTAAAATATCCTGAAGTGCATAGTTTTGATATTCTGAAGAGTAAAGCAGCACACCTCTGTCCCACAGGTAGGCCCAGATTCTCCACTGAATTCTGGTCCAGCTGATTGTTGTCCTCTATCTCTAGCTCCAGCACAAAATATTTACTCTGGCACACTCTGCGACCCAGACTTGAAGGTTAATGGCTGACAGGACACAGGTAGTATAACATTTAGCCAACAGCCAAACATGCACATAGGACAACTTAGATTAGGAAGCGACACTACAATAGTCTCAGGAGACTTGCCCCAATAAAGCACACATTGCGAGAGGGACAATGACATTCAAAAACACTATAAAGGTAGACTCTACATGTAGTCAGGTACACCAAACGAATCGGGATGCAACACACACAGCACAGAAGGTAACCAAGCGACCCTAAGGCTGGGCATCTGGACAAGAATTCCCTGGATCACATTTGTGGACACACCAGGTCAAGGTCCACCTACATTCTCTCTCTGGAATTTGTGTTCATGACTCCATGAAAGCTGTTCACTCATTCTAGTTTTGTGGTCAAATTTGTTCTGAACTGATGTACTTCGAGAGACAGTCCTCCATCCCGATTTTGTAGCTGCTCTCCCAGCCGTAATGTTTGATTAAACAAATTGTTTTCTGTTCTGCTAGATGTCTCTTGTTTTTTTTTTTTTATGGTAAAATCTTATTTCAAGCAACATTAATACCCAATTACCAGTATGATACGTCATCAAGAACCACTGGAAAATGTCACCTTAAAATACCTCCAGTCAGGTCAAAAGAAAGTGAAGAGAATGAATGAAAAGCTGTAAAACAATACAAAAAACTAAGGACAAAACAAAAGTGGACAAAAACATAGTAATTTCACACACACCTGCACAGAGGCCCAGACCTACTTAAGCAGCCATGGGCAGGTGAAGCTCGCAGAGGTTGATTGCAGCGGCTCACACTTCCAATCTACAGTATACGATCATTGCTGCAGAATTGCAATGCCATGATATCATGCTATGGCAGATCCATGTTCTGCCATAACAAACCATGCAGCATGAGGATTTAAAGTAGGCTGCCAATCAATGACTTCAAATGGTACAGGAGAGCCAGGATGGACCACAGAGGCTGTAACCAATAAACATGATTGACCTTGCGATCCAGAGGATATACAGGGTCAAAATGGACACCATACAAACATTTCATCGTTACGGATACCCTGGAGCTTAACAAAGGGATCAATGCCATTCAACCTTCTTGAAAATTTTAGCAACACTACAATTCTTTGTAACATGCACCACACATAAAACATATCGTATATCATTTCTCAGTTAACCTTTAGCAAAATACTTTGTTAAGTGATGGATGACTTGCAGAGTGTGAGTGAGTAGCATATACCTTTCTCCCTGGAGACCCATGTAGTTAATGATAGCAAAGTGAAAATACATGCCACAGCATGATTTCCTGACATCCCACAGCCAATTGACTACACTCATGTACATCTGGTGGCCTTACATAGACAGGAACAAGTGTGCTGAATCCTTAAAATTAAGCATACTGTGCAAATAATGTGCAAATGCTGTATGGATCTGTGTGTATTGAACTGCTATGTTAGGAACTTTGGACAACTACTACAATGTCTGGATCCTCAGAAGAAGCAAAATTAATACTGTGGTGACATATCACCCTTTTTCTACTGTGCAGACACATCAACCGTTCAACATCAAGACTTCAATACATTATGATTGTTGGTGTCCAGTAAAATCACATACATGGCTCACAGTTAGTATGTGTAACAAATTACATAGACCATTCTTCCAACTTATTGATAATTCTCAAGCAAGCCAACTTTTTAACAACCACATTAACTCTCAGTTCTCTTATCCTTGATTGCTTTGATCTCATGTCCTTATTTCGTGTCTTTCATTCCTGACATGTTAAAGATGGTTATATTTGTTCTTTCCCACAGGTTAAGGTAGAGCTAAAGTGGAGTACAAACTACCACAATCACCATGCCTTAGAGCTTATGTTTACAAACACATTCAGGTACCTAGAACTCCAGGATGTGGAACCTGAATTAAATGCTCTAAAAAATAATGTGGATATGTTGTCCCAGTATAGATTGTGTCCATTCTCCCCTTCAACACAGGTATATTTCTTTGGCATCTTCATCTTCAGCTTTAAGTGGCACATTAGACAGTCATGGGGGAATATTTACAAGCCCCTTGTGCCTCAGTTTAATTCATCGGTGGCACAAAGGAGTCCCCCACAATGCACCACATTTACAAATTTGGGCAAAGTGACAATTGCGCCAGTTTGTAAGCCTTGTGCACACTATACCTGCACCAGGTATAATGTATGCAAGGTATGTGTCCACTGTTAGAATCGAAACAGAACTGGCACAGTGAAATCTACAAGATTTCAATGCATCGTTCTGTGCCTTCACTGCATCACTTTTTTAACACCTGCTCAGAGCAGGCATTAAACTAACTCTTTTTTAAGGGGGCCATCTGGCATTGCTGGAGTAGCATCATTTTTTTGATGCTAGTCCAGCAATGCGTCAGTTTAGCACCTCAGATGCATCAGAATTTATGACACATCTGTGGACACTGTGCGTAATGGAGCGTTGTATCACAAATACAGCGCTACCATGGTGTTGTTAGGGGGATGCAAGTTAGCACAAGAAAACCTGTGCATAGGAACCAATGCATCAGATTCTTGTAAATGCGGCCCATGGGGTCTTACCACCTCCTTCTCAGGATCCATAAACATGTACTTCTTTTTCCTACCTGAGCTCATGATGGAAGAGGGTGCCAGGTTTCTGTTTGTGGTGACTGAGTGGCATCAGAGGATGGCAGTGGATTATGTTTGTCTTGTTTCGAGATGTTGTTTCAACACAAAATGAGTGTCTGTACACTCTCATACAGGGAGGTGTCCTATGATCTTTTTGTGTGTTGAATTAGCTGTTTCTGTTCACTAGAGATTCATTTCCTCACTCCAGGAACTTCAAATGCCTGAAAATTAGCTTTCCAGACCGGATGGTCTGTGGATGGGCTACTTATCGGCTGCGGTATTTACCACATGCGCTAAATAACACACATTTTGTGCTCTGTATTTAAAACATGCTACATACTGATTCCTCTGTACATGGTAAAAACTTATAATCAGTGATATTTAACACATATTATTTAGTGAACATTGTGGAATTAGTATTTATTCCCCATGCAAGTTTGGTGCTAATGATTCAACCGAGACAGATGTCCCACCAATGCTTTTTTCTCTTGAATGCTTGAGTGTTGAGGCGGGCTGCCAATCTGGAGTGGAGTTTCCTTTGTTGTATGTATTTGGTGATTTTTTCCTGATGAAAAATGGTCCTGTTCAATGTACTGCTTTGTGGGTGATATAAAGCAGCTTAAAGGTGATATGTTAGACCTGTCAGCCTTAGGGTGGTGTTCCTCCAAGCTTTGTGACTGCTTGCCTCCGACCTATATGGATTTTGCTCTGTTTGCATTAGGACTCCGTGCACTTTACCACAGCTAACCAGTGCTAAAGTGTTTGTGCTAATTCCCCAAAATATAGTTTGATTGGCATGTATCTGATTGGCATTTTGAATTTACATGTAAGTCCATTGTAGAGTGGTATACCATATATCAGGGCTTGTAAATTAAATGCTACTAGTTGGCCTGCATTTATGCTACTTATTGTCCAACCACATGAGTAGCACTTCAAAATATGTCCCAGGCCTGCCATTGCAGCTTGAAGGAAGTGCCCTTGGGCCATGTCTACTTGGCATTTGAAATTCCTTGCCAAGTTTAAACTCCCCTTTTATTACATATGTCACTCCTAGGTAGCCGATAGAGCAGGGTGCTGTGTAATTGAAAGGTAGGACATTTACATTTTAGTTTTACATGTCCAAATAGTGAAAAACTCCCAAATCCATTTGTGAAAAACTCCCAAATCCATTTTTTCACTACTGTGAGACCTACCCCTCCCAAAGGATAATATTAGGGATTTCTTATTATATTTAATACGTTGAAATTCCTAAAGAAGAGGTGGAGGATATTTCATGTTTGGTATCGATAAACTTGTAATGATAAAGCCTCTTTAATTGTAAAATCGGATTTATCATAACAAGTTTGAAAAGGACACTTTTAGAAACTGTTTTTCAACAAAAAGAGGGTGATCCAGTTGAGCCGGTAGGGGACGGAGTCCTGTAAATACATACATAAAATAGTACCCCATACACATAGATTAATTTTGTATTTATATAGGCTATGCAATTATACAGTGACTCACCAAATGTACTCACAAATCCTTTTATAAAACAATGTTGCTCTTTTATACGGCTGTTGCTCATAAAAGAAACACAAACAACATATCCTATGAAGAATATTTTATCATGAATTTCTGATCAGTCTGTTCACAATATTCAAAAGTCAATACAAAATATAATGACATATAAACAATATTTGTAGGAACGGACTTTGATATTCAATACCCATGACAATACTCTTCATTATAAGAATCCACATGTACATTTTTTTCATCAACAAATATGTGTCATCAAATAAAAGTGTCAACAAGCAAATGTGTCCATAAAATCACTTGTATGAAGATAGTGTCCATCATTAATAATTGGTGCTGTTGGGCGTATATTATTATCTCCTGCAAGCAAGGTTTTCCAGCTACTGTATGAATGACACGTGCTAAATAACACATATGCTTTTTAACTTGTGACCATACAAGTCATTATTATCATGTGCTATTTACCCCTGCATGCAGCAATTACCTCAATGCCTAATTCATGATCAGACCCTTAATTCATTATCTGCATTAGTATATTTCCCAGAGAATGGGTCTGTGAGAAATTGCTCTGTTGCCCTTGTGACAATCAATCCTCGTAAACAATAATATATTTTATTACATTTCAGCACATTTATGCAGTCCCTAGGAAACAGTTTTTGTTACCTTTATTTTTTTCCTGTAATAATCAACAATACCAGATATATTTCATCAACCCTTATTCATTGAGTTTTGTAGGAAGATGGAGTTTTGTTTTTTATTTTTTTATTTGTTTTTAGATTTTCCTAAGCAATATTTTTAAATATTTGTATTTTTTAATCTTTTATGACCGCCATCCAAATAAAGAATATTTGATTGATTAAGTCATTGACCATGCTCTCAACATCCTTGAATGACCTCTTAATATGTTTCCTGTTAATAGTCGAACAAATATTTAAAAAAAACTCTTTCCTTGCAATAAGAAAATATAAAATGCTCTTTTGCAAGAGATGAGTCTATTCTAAATACAATCAAATCAAGAGAGGTGGGGAAGAGAAAGTGTATTTTCCTTGTTTGCGCTGGATGCACCTTTTAAAAAGTGGGCCCAGTGCAAACAAGGAAAATGTACCATATTAGCATGAATGTGCTGCCCACGGGCAGCCGTTTACTCGTGCTGCAGGGCAGAGTCTTCATGTGAAAAAGGGAGCTGCTGATTTAAAGTCGCTCTGTGCTTGACTGTGCAGGCAACAACCTGCATGCATTTTCAAGGGATGTCTGAGGGGTCCATGGGACCACTTTTCCCCCTTCTAGGGGCTGCCATCTGTCAGTGCACCTCCTAGCAGCTACCTTGCCTCTGCACTCAAGCTAAGAAAATGGCATGGGTGCAGAGGCAAAGGATTTCTTTTGCATGGGGTCACAACCCCGTGCAAATGAGGGAGCCCCCTCTAGTGATATTGCTGCCGCTATATGTGCGCAAGCTCCATCAGTATTACAGAAGGGGCCTCACAAGCATCTACGGCCCATTCTGTTATACCAAAGTGCCTGAGGGCGTTCAAAGTAGGTGAAAATGCCCATTGCACCCCAAGGCACTTTATGTAATACAGCCCCAGGTGTGCAAGGCCATAGCTCTCGTCCATTGATAGGGATTAAGAAAGTGAGTGTAGCAATGCTCTTTCATAAATCCCTCCCAAATGTCTTATGATTTTACTACAAAACACACATAATTAGCTATATACATGCTCCAACTGGTTCCAAGTTAGTAAAATATTAGAAGAACTACAATTGGAGCCTGAACAGTCTAAAGTGACAACTGCTATTTATTCGACCCTAGCTATTGATCCTACCTTAGATCACTCTCCCACAACCAACAGACTACTTACTGGCTATAAGACTGAAATAGAGAGCCAGCTCTAAAGATTCACAAGGTCGAGTCGTGACTCAACCAATGGCAACCACTAAAGAGTTTCTAACTTTTTTCTCCTTCATACACCTGTGAACAATGATAGCTCTATAAAGCTGGTACAAGATTTCATGCAGAACGTCTAAACACACATCTAGTCTCCAGATGTTAGACCACAATTTCAGAGGGAAACCTCTGAGGCAGTAATCGTAGATGTCAATAGGCTGATATACACAGACCCAATACTATCTACAAGCTTTAGGCGATTCTCTTGATAAACAAGAACGTTAACAATTTGTCAAGGATTGTGGATAACAGACTGTGACTTGTCATAGCTTTCCTGTTTCAGATGATCCAGGTAGATCGAATATGAGATAGGTCATGCAGAAACCACCTTAGAACACTTTGTTATCCTCTGTTTAGGTACAGGATTATAGCTGTAACATCCTGACTCTATCCCAAGATGTAAGAATGAATTTATATGATCAGAAGACATCTAGGAACTCATTTACGAGGTCCTAGCGGCACACTGTGCCACCGGAGCATAATTTGTTTTGATGCTCCGGTGGTGCAGTGCGCCAACCCATCTTTACAAGGGAGCGCAAACCACCTTGCATAGCTTTGGATGGCCTTGTAAATATGAACTCCTTTTGTGCATAACAATGCATGAAAGTGCCATTCCATGAGTGTTGCTGTGGGTATTCCCATGCAACACCTACGGAACCTGAAGTCTGGTAATGTGTCAGATTCCTACGCCACTGCAGGGTTGACATAAGAATGATGCAACAGGGAGAAGTATCTTTATATCTCACCCGTTTTTTCCTCTTTCTATGTGTGCTGCATTCTGCAGCATACGTGGAGAGAGGAAAGCACCTCGTGTGATTGTTTCTGTGCAGGAAGGTGTACCTTCCTGCACAAAAACAATCATCCCACAATGCAGGCATCCCTGCACCAAAGTGCAAGGGTGCCTTCACTGGTGCTAGGCAGCAACTTGAGAGCCAGCTCAAAGGGAGGGGACAGAAATGTGCAGTATCTTGGAGATACAGTGCATTCCTGCCCTTTCTCTGTGGCGCAGGGCAACACAGCACGGCACTTGCTGTGCCTCCCTGCACCACAGTCTTTGTAAATGAGGCCCTCACAGACTGACTTTGGAAGAGCAAGATCATTTCAGAGAAAACAATCTTATTCTGCCTGTACACAATAGCCAAATTAGCAGCCTATCAAAGTTTAATATAATTCATTAAACAAAATGTCTACTTGGCCATGAAATGATAAGTTAACCAGGACCTATCAAGGATTTTGTAGTTAAATCATTATTCACATAAGTGCTGATCAGCTTTGTTGAAGTACATAGTCATATCTATGGAGAAACATGATTTTGAGGCGCCCAATAGGGAATGTTATAGATATGTACTGGCATACGATTTTTTTTTCGTAGCCTCCAGCATCCTAATCAGTTAATTAGGGTTCTCAAATGGAAGAAAAGGAACAATTTATTGAAACATCGAGGTGCACAATATTGCTTGAAAAAAAGAAAATAGTTTACACACTTCAGAGAGCTTAAGCATCAGTTATTAATGTAATTTTAAGTTATTTCTTTTTTTTAAGGGGAGACCACCCACTTTTCTGTGTAAATTAATTATATGTTGTTTTCTTTACTCAGGAAAGCCCCTAACACCCCCTTTTTCTAAATTACCGTTACCACCCTATACCAATAAGCATACCTAAATCCTAAAAATACCCATAACACCCTGTGCCCCTATTTACCTCAAAACCTTAAAAATACACTTACCACCCAATCTACCTACCAACCTCAAAACCCTAAAAACACCCTTACTACCCTATACTCTAAACCATAAAAATACTATTGACCCCAACACAGCCCTACCCACCCCTAAACTCAAAAAAATCTCTTTCCATCCTATATCCTTGCCCACACCAAACATTATAACTACCCTTTCCAGTCTATGCTCTTACCGACCCTAAAACTAACCTTACCAATTCATACCCCTACCCACCCCTAAACCCAACATATACCCTTACCCCCTACTCTCTCCACATCTAACCCCTACATTTACCCCTAGTACACTATTCCCCTACCCACCCCTACACCCAAAAACTATCCTCATCCCCCAATACCCTTGTCCACCACTAAACCCTAAAAATACCCTTACCTCGTATACCAATATCCATCTCAAACTCTAAATTAAACAAAGGCATGCGTGGGAAAGGTATTTGTGGTAAATTATGTGTGGTAAAAGCATTCTGTGGTAAAGGCTGCATGGTAAAGGATGCTTCCCGACAAGATTGAGTACTAAGCTGAAGAAAATATGCTCACCAAAGCAACAGAAAAATGCTGCAAGGTGCATAGTCAGATAATGGCCTTCAATATGCCACTGTCTATGGCTCTTCACTTCCGACTGTGAGCCGTAGACAATGAGTAGCAAAGTAACACATTACAAAAGACAAATGATGCTGCACCAGTTGTGCACAAAAACAATCTGAAATAGACAGCCCCAAAAAAATCACATCCAGAGGAGAAGGACTAGAACCGAGTACTAGTGGGCAAGAACGTCAGTCTGTACGTCAGCAAGAGTACTTGCAGGTTATTTTACTTGTCACCAGGGCACAGTGTAAGTCGCTGTTACAAGGTAACACAATGAAAGGGTATCAGATGTGCAGCTAACACTGATCCTTCTCCAGCAGGATATGTGAATGTAATGCTGTGCAGAGAGCACTCCTAAACGTCAATGTACAGGCAGATGTCACAAGGCAGATAACTGAATTATCATCCACTCCCTGGGTCCTGAAAGAATACTTCTTAAGACACCCTCATACGGAAGCTATCAACAGACTTTAATGGCATTCCCATCCTGGAAAACCACCATCACACTACAAAAATATTCCCTTTCTATTTATTTCAAAGGATTCATCCCCCAAAGGCACTTGCTCTCGACCTATACTGGAGGTGCAAAAGATTGAGGGGTATGCTGAAAAACCTCAGTGTGCATTGGCTTATGAAGCTCTGGTCCCTGCCTATTGCATCTACTGGGTTACTGTCCATCGATTGTCCTATATAGGCAGCGAATTGACACACAAAGCCCTCCACGACAAGGGACCGGAATACCTCAACAGACGCCTCAGCTTCTACGTCCCCACCCGCCTCCCCCGCTCCCCTGGCCTCGCACTCGCTGCTGTCCCTCGCATCCGCCGCTCCACGGCTGGTGGGAGATCTTTCTCCTTCCTGGCGGCCAAGACCTGGAACTCCCTCCCCACCAGCCTCAGGACCACTCCGCTTTCCGGAGACTCCTAAAGACCTGGCTGTTCGAGCAGCGATAATCCCCGCTTTTCCCTTAGCGCCTTGAGACCCACACGGGTGAGTAGCGCGCTTTATAAATGTTAATGATTTGATTTGATTTGAATTGATAAAATCGGCTACAAAAAAGCACTCCAGAAACAGAAAACGGCAATCAAATTAATAAATAAAACAGACGGCATTGTCTCAAAGTTGCTCCAGATGTCAAGGAACGCCTATTAAACAAAACGAGAGTAATACAACTCACAATCGAGACAGTTCACTAAGGAACATTCGGTAATGTTTTATTACTGACAACTATAATATCCGGGAAGTGAAACATATTGGAAAGTAAATGGGTCGCCATTAGACACTTCCCAGTGCCCAAAAGATGTCTCAGTTTTGTCCTGCTTAATCTTTAAGCTTCATGGAACTGATTGTGTTCCACAGCAAGGCCATTTAAAGAGCAGGAAGATAAGCTGTGAATATTCATAATCAATCAACGCTGCAGGCAATCCTCTTAAACTTGCACACGCATGCAGATCATTTCTTTTTCAGCAGTAGTCGCTGGCAGCTTCTTGTCGTTAAAGTTTTGACAGCATGTGATAGATGAAATTATTTGCGATTAGGAAAAAAGAAGATAAATCTTAAATATAAATATTTAGTAGTTAGTCATTGTCCAGTTCATACAATGGATGGAGCAGCAAATCTACTTTGCTGTTATTTCCTCAATTACGAGCCTGTGCAAACTTATAATTCACTGATAGAAAACATTGTTATTAATGTCAAAAAATAGGAATCTACTTGATACAAATGAGCTTTAATCTGCAGCACATCCCACGAGACTGTCACGAAAACAGCAATTTTAATCTATTTCTAATATTTACGCTCATGTTGCTTTCTAATCCGTAAGCAAAAACATGCGTAACTAAGTTTTATGATGGAAACTTTTGCGTTTTAATAATAATAGTGGGCAATACTTTAAAATCTATATTTACTGATAATCTGCAACAATCCAGTTCGGGGGCACCAAAACAAGAACTTGCCAAGTAGGTTTCGAATTACAAAGCAGTTTGCGCGTGAAAGTTCGTCTTTCTGATCATTTTTTGAGCGTAAAACTACTTTTGCAATAATCAAAGTTTAAATTTACATTACCGAACGGATGCACTAACAGAAATATGTTCATGAGTGGAAATCGACTCCCGCCTGTGGACAATCGGACTTCTGTAGCAGGAACGCCCTGTGAGTCTGTGCACACCCCAGTGTACACATTTGTAGGTAATCACAAACTCAGCTCCAGTACAAAGTCACCATAGAAATGTTTGGACATTTACTCATGACCAGGGCAAGTGTACATCCCATTCAACGGTGGGAAGGAGACGGGAAACAAATTATGCACAAAATTGGTGACTATGTGGGCTTTCGTCATCGAGGATAAATAATAGTCCTCTGGAGAAAAGATTGGGTAAACAAGGCACAAATGCAGTGGTATTTCCCTATGTTCAACTGTGGACTATGTATAATTTACAGGGTCAGCTCCTCCATGAGGGCGGCATAGTGTCGCCCACCCCTCCACGCTAGCAGCGTCAGCTGCAAAACCTTTACAAGGAAACAATAACAAACAGTGGCCCATAGTTATACTCGGTTTGCATTGAATTAGCGTCATTTAATTCAGAGCAAACAGAACTCCATATTTATACACATCTAGCGCCAAAGTTATGGAGTTAACGTCATTTTCTGGAAGTGAAAAAGTACCTTGCGTCAATGAGATACAAGGTAGCCATTCCTGTCCAGAAAAGGACGATATGGCCTTTGTGCTATACTTATCCCCCAGTGCTAAAATCCAGCACGGGGTGGGGACCTTAAATAATGGTGCTAAGCTTGCTTAGTGCCATTATTTAACGGCTGGGTATGGGCAGGCATCAGGGGACCTGTAGGCATATTTCCCTGGTCAGAGACCATGGAAAGTGCCCACAGGTGCCCTTCCCTGGCCCCAGGGACTCCCCCACCCACCCCTACTCACACCAGAGGGGCACCACAGGATGCAGGACCCATCCCAGGTAAGTCCTGGTAAATATTTTTTAAATTTTATTTTTCTCCCCTCCAGGGCCCTGACATGGGGCCCCCTGCACAGCGCTTGCCCCAATGGCCTTGGCGTTGTGGGCATGGGTCCTGTCTCTACTAAGACAGGAGCCATGTCCATGGGGGTTGTGCGCCAGAAAATGGAGCTACACTGCTTAGAGTAATTTCTCTGCCTCTAAACAGTGTAGCTCCATAATTCGGCACACAAGCCTGGGTTTCCCATATGCTTCCCCGCCCTGTGAGCATCCTTTCCAAGGATGCTAGTAGGGCATTAGCGGTGGCTAGCACCATTCCATAAATATGGCTGGTGACTGGGAATGGTGCTAGCCGGCGCTATACTTTTTCACACAAAACTGCACTAACGCAGTTTTGCCTGAAAAAGTATAAATCAGGCCCAGTCTTTGTTATTGTTTCCTTGTAAAGAGGTGGGGCTATTGGGGAGACGAGACTGAGGGGGAGTGCCCAGCACTCCCCCTCAGAGCGTATGTGTGTTTGGCCAGTTGTCTCGGGCCAGCCAAACACACATGCGCACAGGACTCTCTCTGTTGCTGGGCTGGAGAGAGCCTGCACAGGCTCTTAGACTCCCTGGGAGCACCCTGGCTGGGCGCTCCCAGCCAATCCTGATGCTGCTTTGAGCAGCGTCAAGATTGACACCAGGGCAGACTGGGAGCCTGTGGCTGCAGCCAGTAGAGGAGTGGATGTGGCACGGCATAGTAGTGCGTACAGGTAAGTAAAAAAAAATATATATATTAATTTATATATATATGTTTTTTTTTTTCTTTCCCCCCACCCTCCAGCTCCCCCCCGCACGGGCCACCCTGCCCTGCCTCCTTCAACACCTGTGAACTGTGACTGATAATTTAGCATATTTTTTATTGCTGAGTGCATTTGCTGATAGCTTGTATAATGTAGGGTGTGGCAGTGTTACTGTTGGAAGAGTGTGTGTCCATCAAATGGCTCCTATGGTTAAGGATTCAATGTCATATTTCAAGAACAGAGAGGTGGCTTTTGTGTTTTGTGTTTTGGTTGTTGCACCTAGGTGTGCAAATAAACTGAAAATAGGAGAGGGGTACAGTGTATAAGAATGCTAAAGTACTTATGAATTAATAGGTAGAGATTGCGTGAGTGGAGTGTGGAGTGTGTGTGACATACATCTATTGCAGAGACTGTTGAAACCATGCTGTCATAAGTTAGGGCTGCAAATATTAAAGTGTTCAGGAATAGTATGATAGAGGATTGTGGTGGCATGAAGTGAGGAGCATGGTCATAGGCATCATTCTTCCTAGAGGTCCAGGCCACCCGCTCATCGACCTTCTACGATCCACGACTTACCACTTACTACTGAGCCGCAGAGCTGAGAGGCTGATGATATTGCTGGAGGTTTCCTTATGTATAAGAGTCTCTTCTCTGGAAGGGGGCTTGCCTCAGTTCTCAACCACCATTTGCAGTGGAACAGTATGGATGGATAGTCTGCTCACCTCTCAGGGATATAGGCAGAGGGAATTGAGTGTTTTTAACAGGCCCTTCCAAGCACACTTTCAGACTGTTTGGATCATTGCTGCCGCCAGCAGGGAACTGACTGTGAGCGGATTGTACAATGCTGGCAACCTCTCCAGATGCTCGTGAGCTCCTACTCCATTGCTAGCTGCTCCACATTTGCACAGTGGGAATTGGTTGTCAGTGCAGGGTGCTGCAGAAAGAGGAGTAGACCGACTTAAACAACCTGATACTAGGAGCCCTTGTGGGTGGCAGCAGAGAGGTTCTCCTTGCAGCAGACAGTTGGGCCCATATTTATACTTTCTTAGCGTCGCATTTGTGCCACTTTTTGACGCAAAAACGGCGCAAACTTGCAAAATACATTGTATTTTGCAGCTTTGCGCCACTTTTGCGTCAAAAAATTACGCAAATGCGGTGCTAAAAAAGTATAAATATGGGCCTTGGTGTTTCTGTCTGCCTAAAACCCATATTATGTGATTGCAAGCAGCAGGAGGCATGCTTGATGACTTGGACCTGGATCTAGAAGGAAGTTTGAGGGGTTTTAGTGAGAACAGAGGCAGAGGGTGGATTTAAACTGTATGAGCTCAGATTGGAGTGTTTTTCAGCAGAAATCACTAGAAATGTCAGTGGTAGTTGTTAAGTAGCTGAATGCAGTGGCCACATAGTGAATATGGAATCAGAAGTCTAGTAAATGAAGCAGAAGCCCTGGGAGAGGAACCCCAAAACTTTAAGGGGGGGGGTGGTGGCCAGGTACAAGTTGGGAAGAGACCTGGTTTTCCCTCCAGGGGAAAAAGCTGCCTCAATGATGCACGCCTGGACTTTTTGGCTCAAGTGAGCAGAGGTAGAGGAGAGAGCAAGTAGAGCCACCGGCATTAATTCCACATAAAAAGGACAGGACTTTAATTTGTCAGGAGCCCCAATGAATTGCAATTGAAGAGCCAGGCAACCCAAGTTCTTTTGGGTGCTCCTGCTAACCCTCCTTCAGAATATAGCAGATTCCAGTCTAAAAACTGAAAAAAACACAGTCATCCAAACATCGCTTGAGCTTACTGGGTTTTCCATGCCACTGTTGAGCAGCACAGGGAGCTCTCAAGATAGTGAGATTAAAGAGTCCCTATTAACCGGTTTGGACGGCCAGGAGGCCAGTCTTCTCTAGCACACAGACAGATCTGATCTCCCCTAGAGACAAGGGAGATACTACGGGGGGATCAGTTTGGGGTCACAGTTTCTCTACTCCAAGCCAGTACCCACCCAGAATGGGCAGCTAAAATTTGCATGCTGCACCTTAAAGACAGTGGAAATGGCTGGCCTATGTCGTGCCCAAGTTATGGACCCAAATCATTGTGTGGTCCGGTCAGCAGCTGATTAGTACACAGACCCAAAACCAATGACTGATCAGTTGTCATCTAAAAGGTCTAAGTCTAAGCACCCCAACAGTCTCGGATTTGGGTAGCAGGGATTCAGAAAAGCACCTGTTCCTGGTTCTACGTGGCCACACCTGTTCCTATGTGGCCACTACATTCAGCTACTCAGCAGCTCCCAATCCACTGACAACGCTGTCTTGAGGACTGTTATGCTACTAGGACCGTGCTACCTGCCTATTACAGCAATCTCTCACAATATCAGTGGTTTTACTAACCACTTGGGAGTAGTTCTTAGTTGTAGTTTGAATTACCCACCAAAAGTTTTAGATCGATCATAGATAAGACCATCCTTTTAGAAGAAGATTGGGTGAATTTGGTCAAGGTATAGATTCAGAACCCTTTTAGAGAAAAATGAATTGATAGCTATGGTATCCATTGTATGGGAGGCATTCAAGTGCACTAATAATGGTTTTTTTTATTTCCCTTCAAACATTCCTATCCAAGAAATATAGGGAAGAGATCATTTCCTTGCAGATGAAGGTGGACATAGCCTTTCAAGCTTCACTCACAGATTGCCCTAAAACGTCCTATGACTCAAGATGGCAGAAAAAAAGGAAAAGGTGAGGGATTTATAGTTGCAAAGAGGGGTCAATACACAATCAGACCATTCAGTGGGAGGTCTACATGGAAGGGGACTTTGTAGCCTGTTTATTTGGCCTGGTAATCTCAGGTAAAGCAAAATCAGAATCTGGTGCTGGGGATTATGAGCCCCCAGACTAATGTGATAATGAAAGAGATTGGTTAAAGTAAACAGTGATTTCATGACTTTTATTCCACCTTGCATCAGGAAGAGAAGCTAATTTGGATGGTGTTATTCTAGAAAAAAAGATTGATGATTTTCTTAAATTACCCTTTCTGATACCAGAAGCAGTGATCGTCTTAACCAATCCTATTTCATAAAAAGAGAAAGGGCATTCTATAGGACATCTCCTGGGCAGACAGCTTTGACTCTGAATTTTATAAAATAATTTTAATCTCCTTGTCAAGGCCTTTGATATTTTTATTTATCAGTCTTTTGTGTGGTGGTCAGGTTCCGTAATCCTTTCGTAGAGGGGTGTTGATTAAATTACTCAACCAAGGGAAACCACAGATGGAGCCCAAGTCTTATAGACCAATTACATTATTGAATTTAGATTATATGCTATACAAGACCTTAGCCAAACGGTTAAACAAATTTGCCCCTCTCTTCATATCAATCGACCAAACTGTTTTCATTAGTGGCCACAGCCTCTATGCAAATACCCAATTCATTGCTGTATCACTATAGTCATAGCTGACTTTATATCAGCAACCATCATTTTACTGTATGCCGAAAAGTCTTTTGACATTTCAAGCTGTAAATGTTTATTCCAAATTTTGGATACAATTCAAATCCCAGTACAGTTCACAAGGTCAATTCACACTCTGTACCAGGTAGCTACCCCTCAGCTGATTATTAAAAATTCCCCAGCAGGACACACAACATGGCTGACCCCTCCCACTCTATTGTTTTATTTTTGAATTGCACCTTTGGCACAGCACATTTGTCAGAGTAGCCATATTTTCACTCCTTTGCCTGGAGTCTCTAAAGTAAAGCTAAATGCAGGTGATATTGCATTGTTTTTAACCCCTACTGCACAAGGAGACTACAAAATAAATGAGGCAAAGACGCAATGCTTACTTTTTAATATTCCCCAGAAGTCTAACTGATAGTTCTGGAAGAGAATTAAAGAATGGGCCCAAAATATATTTAAGGATAAAATTGTCTAAACATCAGTGGGATTTTTTTTGGTAATAATTAAATCCAAGTTAAGAGGAAAGCAACCAGCCTCTTGGGAATTTGGAGTCGACTTCCAATATTCATCATGGGAAGAATAGCCATTTGTTTTTGGTTCTTTTTTTTGCAGTCATCTGTAGACTAGAACCTTTTTTCTTCACTAAGCTGAAGTGGGTTCTGTCATTGTTAGCGTGGAATCAGAATCTCCCATGGGTCAAGCTGAAACTGTTACAATTGTTCAAGAGGAATGGCAGGCTCGGATTGCCAGACTTCCAGCTTCATCATTGGGCATCCTTGACTCTGCTGTTGCTCTGCTGCCTCACTGTTAGGAACTCTAGTTTTGATAAATCAGTTCTGACACTGATGTTGTTGAAGTATAACATTGCTTCCCTGGTGTTCAATTTCTCCCAAAGCTCCCAAAAATGTAAGGTACCAAACATTGAACTATTTTTTGGCCTTGTAACAGATGGTTTCAGTAACACAGGGCATAACCAGTATTAATGATGAAATTGCCTTCAGCTACTCTCAGTTTGTGTGACCAAGGGGACAATACTGATTTGATCAGATCTAAACATAACAAAAATAAAGGATTTTTTTGAGGAAAAAAGTTTTGAATCTTTTCAGACAGTAGATATAGACAATATATTTATTCTGTGTACACCCAAATAAAAGCAAACGTATGCAATATCGTTGAGGAGAACATCCAATCCTCTACAAGGCTGGTGAAAAAATTATTTAGGGAGGCAGTGTTAACCTCTCCTTCAGCTTCTGGTATAAGGAGCTCTCCTCCAATTCAGAAACAAATGCTAGGTTTAATGAGAGTAAAATGGAAACATCACATTGGGATAGGTTTACATGAACTAACTTCTCTGGAAGCGATATTTCGTTTTCGATCATTCATATTTAGGGAGGCAAATTTTCAGCAAAGGGCGTTCTTTGATGGCTAGTTTTTAACACGTTGGTCACTGAATAAAATTTTCCTCCTTTTGACACTGGGATTTGTCCTAAGTGTGGTCTGGAAGGGGACTTGTTTCATACGCTCTGGCCCAGGGGCACTCTAAAGGAATTTTGAGGAAGAATGTTCGAGGTGGTTAGCACAATACTCCAAGAGGACTTTCCTTCTTCTCCGTGAAAGCTTTTTTTAGGACTAATCGGCTATCCAAACTTAGAAGAACAGCAGGAAGATAATTTTGTTTTAATTGCAATTTTAATGTCAGACCAATAACTTTTTACTGGAATTAAATGGACACAATGAAATTCCCAACATCCCAATTAATCAAATGGACACCTGAGTAGTCACGCCAGACACACTGGGACAAAGAGATGAATATTGACCAGGACCAACACCAGATAACTTTGCAATGTCAATTAGCTTTTCGGTTTTCTCAAAGCATAAGAACAACCCTTAGTACTCATACATTGATTCCTTCCTATTATATCTGACTCACGTCTGATTGCATAATGTCCTTTCTACCTTTTAGGTGCTGGTTCCAGTGGACTGAGATTTGCTATGCAATAACTCTAGAAGACAGAACTCAAGACCTTTAATCTAATAGGTAATAATAAGCTGTATGAATCTAGATAAATAAACATCAGTCCTTTTGACAGTAAATCAATGTTCTTAGAATGGATCCTAAGCTTAAATTACTTTTTATCTCCTGAAATCATAACTGCACATAATTATGTACTGCTCTAGCTGTGACTCACTCTTCAATTATCAATATCATATGCATATCCTAATATAATAACCTTAATACGAGTCTTACATCACTTTTAGCTAAAATGCCGCTGGGAAATAAATGTATGTATTTCTTTCCTCTTAGAAGAAACAACAAAAAAATGGCTGACTTCACCAGTTCTTTCACCGAGACTCCATCAGATAAGGATTTCCATGGATTTTTGTACAACTCTTAAATGTTGCCAGAATGCATAGATTGGCACTTGAAAAATGTCCTTTGTTTCTATTTTGCAGATTGTCAGCAGACACAGGGATCAGCAGCAGAAGAACCGATGACCAGGGGGGAAGGAGAGACCAGCCACACTTGGACACCGAGCAGTTGGGAGAAGACCACGGAAGAGACAGAGGATGACGTAGCAATTGACATCAAACCACAGGTGAGTACGGAAGGGGTAGAGAAACTGACGATGAACAGTTGTCATGGTGCAGCACATAGCCTTAAACGTTACGCCCTCCACCCTTTCAAGGGGCTGTCCACGAAACTGGAAATTCCCAGTCACTCCCAATTTAGATGAGTGGATTGCAAAAATGGAGAATGTGAGTTAGTGGGAGATATGGTATCATATTAGCCTGAAAAGTGAAACTATTTACCTTTGACAGGAAATTGAGAGTTTGAACTTGCAGGGTGTAAAGGTTTTTTTTGTTCCCTCTCTTTTTAAGTAGTGTCCTTGCATTCTCACCTTAAAATTTTCTCTTAGGTAGTGTAGGATGAGTTCTCCTCATAGACCTTAGACACTTGTCATAGGAGCATATGAGATATGGCTCAGTACTTGTGAAAAATGTGGTTATTAGTGCTTAAACATGCAATGTCACTTTTAAAGGGTGTTTGCTCCGAGAGGTTCATTTTATAGTTTACATATAAGTATGACACTGTACTTCTTACCCTCAAAGGACAGGCATGTTATTTATAGAATGGAATAATACATTGTAGTCAAATCTGGGGGGGTGGAGGAAAGGGAACCATATAATTGTTTGTATTGTAACTTTTTCTGTGTTGACAGAAAATTGATGCATCCTGTTTACTATAAAAACATTTCCTTTAGTGCTATTGATATTATTCACTTGAAACACCTTTGGATACGATTCATTGGGAGAAGCAGGTTTAGAATGTGTTTTAATTGGTGATGAATGCTTCTATTGAATACGATATATACTCAGTAGTCCACACATGAGTAGGCACAGAGTAACTCACTGAAAAGTCATTATACAACAAGTAATGGAATATGCTTTCAAGCCTACACAAGAGCCTCTGATGAGCAACCTACTGTAATGTGCATTACACAACTAGCAATTGTAAATGCTCAAAGGGTCCTCCAGTAACAACAATAAAACAATAAATAGGAAACAGCATTAAGGCAGGTATAGCAGTTACTAAATATGCTCATGGGAATAGGCATTAAAATGCCAGTTATATTAGATCATCTGGCTAATCTACTCACGAGCGTCAGAGAAGCAATCAATGGGAGACATTATTGAACAAACAAGGCACATTACCTTTTCTGGGGATCGTCCACCAAAGAATGGTAGAACAGCTGCTTGAATGATTGGGTACAATGCAACAAACACCTAAATGACAGAGGAACTTAGGGCCAGATGTATCAATGTCCCAGTTTGCATTTCTTAAATAGCAAATTTTAAGAAATCGGTATTTAAGAAATGCAAAATGTGATGAAATCACAATCGCTATTACCGAATCGCAATTAGGGAATGGGACTCCATTGACCCCTATGGGCCTGCAGGCTCATAGGTGCGAATGGTTTTTCATCTCTGAATTTGCGAATTCCTGTTAGGAATTTGCAAATTAGGTAATGCAAACCCCAGGGTGCGGGGGCCCAAGGCCCCCTTTGATGCACCCCAAAAAAAATATTTGTGGACAGCTGAACATGTGTGCCCTACATGTTGTTTTTAAAAATGCATTTATAAAGCATTTAAAAAAATTGCACATGCTTACCACCAAATTGGATTTGGTGGTAATTGTATTTTCTAAATGCCCAATTCGGATTTAGGAAATGCTTGATACATGTGCTTTGGAAATCACAAATAGGAATTCCCTATTTGCGATTTCCTATGTAGAGAATCGCAATTTGCGATTCCCTAACTGGAGTCGCAATTTCAGGGAATCGCTATTTTAGCGATTCCTTGAAATTGCACTGCCAATACCTTTCATAAATCCTGAAATTCATTTTTGCATTCACAAACGGCTGAATTTTGCGATTCACACTGTTTGCAAATGCAAAAATGTTTGATACATCTGGCCCATGGGATTCTAGTAATTTCTACGGGGGAAGGGTCCTCACAGAGGCCATATTTACAAGCTGCCTGCGCTGATGATGCATCATTTTTTGTGATGCACTTGCGACAGAGGCTGCAGGGCCAAATCTACAAGGCCACATAATGGCACTTTGGATGGCTTTACATGCCCTTGTAGATATGGAGTAAGGCAATGCAGTGCAAGTTGCTGCACTGTGTACTCTGCATCAGGGAGGCATACCATGGGCATTGTAGTGGGTGTTTCAATGCAAAATGCATGAACTTTGACGCTTTCCCAGATTTACAAGGTTTCAAAATGAGAATGCATCAAAAGCCTTTGCCATCCCAGGGTTGGCATAAGGGTGTCACAATGGGGAGAAATAACATAATTTTTTCCTATTTTTTGCTGCAGTTTGCAGCGCATGTAGAAAGTTGAAAACACCTCTTGTAATTGTTTTTGTGCAGGAAGGTGTCCCTTTCTGCACAAAAAACATCCTCCCCAGAAAGCAGACACCCTTGCTCCATGGTACAGGTGTGCCTGCATTGGAGAATGGCAGAAATGTGTGCACCAGTGCAGGAGACAAGGACAGGAATACCACTTTATCTTGTCGATACAGCACACTCTTGCCCTTTTGTTTTGATGCAGGGCAGCGCAACAAGAAGGCTTGCGCCTGCCCTGTGCCATAACATTGTAAATGTGGCCCAGATCTCCAATGAAACATACCACGGAGTGGAAATTATGCAAAACAGTGATGGTGTGTACATGGGACAGGAATTCGATCCAGGAATGATACAGGTGCCACCTTAAGTAATGGAATTGGTACTCCCGGGCACTGAATAAACTCTGGAAACTATGCAGAGCCAGCTGAGGAGCAACTAGTTGAATGGTTAGCAAGCAAACAGCTGTAGTATAAACTCTAGGCAGTCCACCCAGTGGCAGTGGAGAATCCCATGGGAAACTGCATTATAAAGCCAGGCATAGTATATGCTCACATGATTCTACCCAGGGACAGGCAGCCCAGGAGGTAGATATTACTGTGTGTAGGTTAGGGTGGGTTATTGACTAAACCTCTGGAACGGCCTTATGTAAAAACATGGAAAGAAAAAGAGAAGGGCATTAATGGGAAGTATGTGTGTTTAGATCATGTTTTTAAGCACAAGGCAAATTCTAGTCTCTAAAAGTCCCATAACAAGGAAGTCACCACAGCAATGACCGTTTACCTAGATACCCTGGTTAGAAGAGTTAAAGTAGGTGTGTATGAAACTTGGAAATGGTGTGGCCATATAATGGCTTAGCAAACCTGTCAATCTCAGAGAAGAACAAGAAAGGACTCAGCCACAGGTTGCTATCATAACAAAGCAAAAACAAGTGAAAAAACACAAAATGATCTTACAACATAAGAACAGTAATTTTACATAGAACAGATGCACAGTGCAAGCAGAGCTGTACAAACCACAAAACAATTTCAAATGTTGCACTTTTCTTTCAGAGTCAAACTATTTCTTGCCCTTCTGCCAGGGTCATGGAGGGCAAAAGAGCCAGCAGAAGCCTGTCACAAGACACACCACTCTAATATCTCAATGAAATGCATTTAAATAGTAATAAATCTCAAATGTGTTCCAGCTCCGACTTGAAAAATGCAACTGGTGCAGATTTCCAGCCGTAACCTGAAAAGCCATTGAAATTTCAAAACCATAAGTAAAACCATTTTCATGTTGAGAGTTCAACATCTGTGCTGGATATGGTACTCTTTTGAGACGCTCTAATGTTGTTTTTGTGGCTCTGCTGATAAATACAGTGGGCCCTAATGGAAAATCAGTGCTTATAGATTCACACCTACATTTTAGTTTAGATTTGTGAACTTCTGAGAGATGCAAAACAGGTTCTGGGATAATGCATGGATATCTATAACAGTACCAGCTCCCCAGAAGTACTCCAGGAAAGTTTGTGTGAACTCTTATTCATGTTAATATGAAGCCACTTAAGCATTATTATTGGTGTTACTTACCCTCTCTTTCAAGTATGAATAAAGAAGAGCCGATAATGGGGTTGGATTTTTAATAATCCAATACTGACATAGAGGTTAGGGAAATAAGACTATTAACCCCTACCGTGCATCAGAAAGCCCGTGGCCATCTAGTGTCGCAGTGGGTGGGTGAATCGGACAGCCCCTGGCCGTCCTTACATCCTCCTGCGGGGGAAGTACTCACGCTCCACCGGTGGACTGACCCCCTGCACTCCCCACCACGGATGGGAACAGAAGAGCTTCCACTCCCACCACAGCCCCCACGGTCATCCGATGACATTAGTGTGCACCCGCTCACTGGCATCATCAGAGCAGACTGGTGGCACTGGAAGCCATCTGCTTCCAGTGCAGAAGGGGAAGCAGGTACGTTTTGTTCTCCTGGGAGGGGTGGGGGGTTTCAAAGCATTAAAGAAACAAGTTTTTCCTTTCCACTTGTGTCTCTTTTAAATGTATTCCTGCTGCACGATCACTCACAGGGCGTGATTGTACAGCAGGAATACCACTGGACCACCAGGGAGTTTTGTTTTTTTGTGTTTGTGTATGGTTTTACAGTTTGGGGAGCAGCCCCTTGGGCAAGAGACACCCCATTGGGGGCACATATTTTGCCTGTTTCTCCCCCTTGGGGGCAGATAGGCAAATTTCTTAGACTGATCTGCCCCAAGGGGGGACAGAAACCACTATACACTAGGGATGCAAAATGTTACTGATTTTGAGGAGCAACCCCTTGGGCAAGGGTTGTTCCCTTTAGGGCCAATTATTTTGCCTGATTCTTCCCTCCGTGGGCGCAGATCAACCTCTTAGTTTTTAGGCCCATCTGCCCTCAAGGGGTGGCAGGAATCACTAGACACCAGGGATTTTTAATATTGGCTATTTTGGGGTGCGCCCCTTGGACAAGGGTCGCTCTCTTTAGGGGGTACAAATTCTGGCCATATCTGCCCACCTTGGGGACAGATTGGTCTTTTTTTATTTTTTTATTTTTAGGTCCATCTGATTCCAAGGGGTGCAGAAACCACTAGACGCCAAGGATGTTTTATTCCTATGTTGCTGCTGTTGTTGTGGGGAGTGGCTCCTTGGGCAACGGTTGCTCCCCTTTAGGGGATGACTGTTTTTCCCATATTTTTAGGTCCATCTGCCCCCCAATCTTTGTGTTTGCGGACTGGTGCATTATTCGCATTTGTGATCATGATGTTTCTTTCTCCTTTTTATTCTAGTGCACAAATATTGATTCCTTTGCTGTGACTCCTGCTTGCAGTTTCGGCATTGATAGATCTGAAGTTTGTGTAGTGGCTTCTGTTTGCTATGAGAAACTTTTGTGTACTGTTTACTTCACAGTACCATTGCCATGCATGAATGAGTTTGTTGAAAATGTTATTCTGTGTGATGTTCTCTTTCGATTTGTGGACGATGTGCATTGTGTTGTCAAGTATATTTTGATTATGTTTTTTCTTTTCAGTGGGCTATCATTGGTGCATGCTGCATCTGTACAGAGCAGGTGCTGGTGAGTCTTGCTGTCTCTGGCAAGTGCGTGGTATCATCTTTGAGTATATAGGTCTTTGTGATAAAGCCACACTATGTTTGTTACTTATTTTTTACTGCACTGGTTGTTGTTGACTTAGTTGTCAAGTAACTTTTATTAGTGAGGATTATGGCTAGTCACAGGATTACTGCTCAGAAGGTTGTTGGTATGCTTTATGAACCTTCGTCTGGCCATGATTATGAGACTGACTCAGCATCTGAGGCAACAGAAGAAGCACAGGATTCTGGCAGTGAATTTTCTGTCTGAGAGGATTCATCTCATGATGAAGCAACTCTCAGTGCAGATGAAGTACCTGTTTTTGAGGAGAACACTCATGTGCCAATAGTGCAGCAATGAGGCATCTGGATTGCAGCCTGGGGCCGAAAGGCTTCCCACTGGAAGAGCTGAACTCTAGGCTGCGCCAAATATGGTGCAGCCGGCTATGCTTGCATTTATTGATGTTGCAGGGTGTAGAGTGAATATTGAAAACGTTTTGCTCATACATTTCTTTCAGTTGTTTATGGATGATGTATTTCTGGTGAGATTGTTGAGCAGACTAATTTGTCTGCTGAACAGTATTTGAGGGACAACAGTGCCAGACATAAGCCCCACCCTAGAGCTATCTGGTGGACTCCCACAAATTTCGAAGAGATGAAGAAGTTCTTGAGTGTAACTTTAAGGATGGGCCTGGTAAGGAAGCTGTTACTGTCTTCATATTGGTCTACAAGTCCCTTGAAGGCAACAGCCCTATTTCATGCAATCACGAGTCGTGATTGGCATTGCTTCTGCTTCGGATGCTGCATTTTTTTGATAATGCTTTAGCTTTGCAACAAGATCACCCTGATTATGACTGTCATTTTAAGATTTGCCCTGTCCTTAATCACCTTGTAGATCAATTTTCAGAGATCAATGTTCCAGGAAAAAGCAGTTGATGAGTCTTTGGTCTTGTTCAAGGGTCGTTTGTTTTTTAGGCAGTACAGCTAGTGTCCGGGAGTGTACAGGAGTAATACAGGCTATGTCTATAATTTCCAGATGTACACTCATAGGGATTCAACTATTGATTCCCCCCCCCCCAGTTGCCCTTCCACTTTCGGAGTTAGTGAGAAAATTGTGTGGGAATTTGGTAGAGGAATGTTTAGCAAAGGTCACAATTTGTACCAAGATTACTTCTACAGCACTGTGCAATTGTTCTGGGAATTGTTCAAAGTGGACATTGTTGCTTGTGGCACAGTCGGCTCTAATCTGAACGATTATTGAAAGGAGCTTGTTTGTAGAAAATTTGAGAAGGGACAGTGCAGAGCCTTGTGTAATAATCGACTCCTAGGTGTTAAATTTCTAAACAGGATTGATGTCTACATGCTGACTACCATCCATGATGAAACTACTTCACCTGTGACTGATTGGGGTTCAGTTGGTATACTGTGCAAGTCTGTGTGCATTTTAGAGTACAATGAGCACATGGTGGGGTAGATAAAGTAGATCAGAGGTTGGAGCATTACACTGCTGTTTGTAAGGCTTACATTTGGTAGAAGGAGTTGGCTATCCATCTCTTCCCTACGTTTGGTATAAGAAGTTACTATCCATTTACATTTAGCAACCTTTAATGCTTTTGTTTTGTTCAAAGATTGTTCTGCATAGTCAAAGATGACTTTAGTTCAGTTTCCGGAATCTGTGAGAGGGAGCTTTATTGTAGTGAAACAGGCAAGTGTTGTTAGAGATGAAGTCATGGATGATGTTTGAAAGATCTCCACTTTGCTGATCACATTCTTCCCACACCCAAAAAAATCAATCCCTGTAAGTGATGTAGAGTCTATGTGAACAGGCATGCGTAAGGAGAGTTGTATGCATTGCCCTGAATGTCATTCTAAACCTGGGCTGTGTGTGCCCACTTGTGTTAGAATGTACCACAGGGAAAACATTTTTGGGGAGCACCCATGAGCGTTGCCTGGTGTGTTTTACTTTATATTTTTTGTTTAATTGTTGTTCAAATTCACGGTATTTACTTACAGTTGGTTTGTGTTTTCTTTTTTGTTAAAAGAATTTGATGGTGGTGTGCATGACTGGCACTGTGCATAGACTGGCACTGGCACTTGGTTGGTGGTGTGTGGGTAGTGACTTGCTGATGGTCACTACACACACTGCTAGCCAAACACCAGTCCACACACTCCATCAGCTGGTGTGATTGCTGTGTCAGGCATGTGGGCATATGAAAGTGATGGGCCCTGGAATGCAATGTCTGTTGATGTGGGTGTTGTAAAGTCCTGGGCCCACGGCTGGTGGCATGAATGGTCTTGTGTGTGTCACAAACAAAAGGTGTGTGAATCGACTGTAAAGCAGTTGGTGCCAGAACTTGGCTTTACATCTCACGAGCTGTGAGTCATTGGCCCAGTTTTCCAACTTTTCAATTCAATCAGTGCATTTCATTTTTGTCCAGTCTCTTGTCAATAAAATCTAATATATTTAATCATCATTGCTATGCACATTGTAAAAAATGAGTCAGTTTTCAGTGGGAAAATGTGATGTGTCATGTGAGACCTGACAGCCACACGGTGTTCATCCCCTAACTGTTTGCCTGCCTCCCTCCTTTTTTCTTACACTATTTGTGATGGTTTTAGGATTTTGCACACTTTACCACTGCTGTCTGGCCCTAAAGTGCATATACGCCCTCCCCTAAACATGGTAACATTTGTTCTTACCCAGTTGTCATTTTTAATTTACCTGTAAGTCCATAGTAAAGGGCATTACATGTGTCCAGGGCCTGTAAATTAAATGCTACTAGTGGTCCTGCAGCACTGATTGTGCCACCCACATAAGTAGCCCCTTAACCGAGTCTCAGGCCTGCCATTGAAAAGCATATGTGCACCCTCCTTTTTCAACATATAAGTCACCCCTAAGTAGACCCTTGGTAACCCATAGGGCAGGGTGCTATGTAGGTAAAAGGCAGGACATGTACTTTTGTGTCTCACATGACCTTGCAGTGAAAAACTCATAAACTTGTTTTCTACTACTGTGAGACCTGCTCCTCTCATAGACTAGCATTAGAACTGACCGCTTATACTCTTAAATTGTAGATTCTGATCTAGAAGCAGCAGATATCTCTTGTTAGGTATTGCCAGAATGGTAATAGAAAATCCTGTTTACTGGTGAAATTGGATTTAATATTTCTATTTTAGAACTTCCACTTTGATAAAGTGGGCATTTCACTGCTCTTACTACTATCTGTGCCTTACAGCCTGTCTTAAATCCATGTCTGGTCTGTTCTGATTGACAACTCCCCTTGTGCATTCCACCCAGACAACCACAACCACAGGACAGTCAGTCACATCTGGATTCATCTGAAAACTGAATGGGTCTCCCTGGGCAGGAAGGGCAGAGGGGCTCATACTTACCTATGGCCGCCTTCACACAAAGGACTGATAACCCCCCACAGGGATGCTGGCAGACAGGACTGGGCTGAATGGAGAACTTGTGCACTTCAAAACCAATCTTTGAAGTTTCCCCCACTTCAAAGGCATTTTGGGTATATAAACTAGGTCTCTGACCCAAAAAAATCAGACACTTCTGGACCTGAATCTGCACTTTGTCACAGGGACTGCCTGGCTGACCAAAGGACTCATCTGGACTGCTTTGCTGAGAAGGACTGCTGCCCTGCTTGTCGCCTTGCTGCCCTGCTGGCCTCTGACTCTGCTGGAAGGACTCTGCCGTCCCCCTGAAATGCTCTCCAGGGGTTTGGATTGAGCTTGCCTCCTGTTTCTGAAGTCTCAGGGCCAACAAAGACTTCACCCCTTCAAGAAAATCCTCGTGTGTCAAAAACTCGACGCAACACCTGCAGAATTAGATGCAATGCCTGCATCGTGGCTGGGAAATCACTGCACCGCTGACCGTAACGATGCAGCACGGACTTTCCAACTGGAAATTCAAAGCAGCCCCTGCCTTGCGACAGAAAATTTGATGCATCGCCTACCAGATTGACACAGGGCCTGCTCCGTCTACCAGTGCTCAATGAGTTTAAATGCATTGTCCCTGGGCGTCAAAATATCTCTACATCACAGTGAGCAACCAAGACTGTCCACCTGAAAAACAATGCAACCCCTTGCAGTGTGGAAAGAAACAACTCAAAATCAGATGCAACACCTTATTTTTCAATGCATCTACTCCTCAGTGGTCCCGGTGCATTGTTATTATTAACGCACCCCAGGTACTGTGTGTTACAAAGAAACATCTATTGATTCTTAAGGATCGAGCCTCTTTTAAATCTTTTAAAAGTGATATTTCAATCTGTCCTTAATGGATCTTTTTTGTTTTGACCTTATTTTATTCAGATTAATATCATCTATTTTTCTAAGCCGGTGTGGTGTATTTTTGTGGTGTTTTCACTGTGTTACGGTATGATTTATTGCACAAATACTTTACACATTGCCTTCTAAGTTAAGCCTGACTGCTCAGTGCCAAGCTACCAGAGGGTGGGCACAGGATAGTTTGATTGTTTTGTGACTTACCCTGAGTAGGATTGTGGTCCCTATTTGTATAAAGGTGTACACCTCTGCCAACTAATGACCCCATTTCTAACATGCCCATGTTGTGTTTTTCGGTGTTCCCTGTCATGGGCACTAGGCCTACACACATAAGTGAAGTATCTTTGTTATCGGGAGACTGATGGAATGCTGGGTGGAAGGAAGTTTATGGCTTTCTTCTTAGGTTCCAGAACTTTGCACCACAGAAATGTGAAAAAAATATATTTTTCCAGAGTAATTGTGAGGTTTGCAAGGGATGGATTTTGGGTAGAACAATGTGGTAAGAGCCACACAAGTCACCTCATTCATGTCTAGTTTTAGAAAATGTACATGTTTTCTTGGTTTCCCTTGATGCCGGCTGACCTAGAGCCCAAATTCCACAGCTAGGTACTGTCATGCGCAGCATGGTGCCTTTAAGTGAGCGTATAGCCTTGAAGGCTATGTGTTGCATCATGATGACCGCTTGTTGCCAGTTCTGCTTTCCACAGTCTGAATCAGACACGGTAGCCTTGCCACGTCCTCTGAGTGCTAAGCCATCCATCAGGGTATTCCTTTCTTTTTCTTGTTCCCCTCGCGTTTTTTTTGCTTTCAACAGTTCTGGATCCCGGAGCCACTTAAACCAAAGGAAAACAGAGATTGTGATGCAACAAATTTAATAGGTAACATTATTCTGATTTAATGGACTCTTTCCTGATGAACTCATATTTTTTTCTAGGTGTCAGCAGGTTCCTCTCCCCTACATGCAATGGGTAAATGTGGAGTCATGGTTCATTATCTCCCAAGAAATTATTAGGAGTTTTGACTTGAAGTGTTTAAAATTGCTTACAATTTGATGAGATGAATTAGGTATTTATTGAACACATTACTTATGGTTGTGCATAGAAAAAAAATCTTTTATACCAAAACCTTATGCATATCCGTTTAAAGGAAGAACCCTAATGTGAAAAGGTAATTTACACACATTTCGATATCTGGATATAAAGATTAGTTATGTGTACCAGAGGTTCTAAGGTTATTGGAAGTAATTACCATCAGAAAGAAAAAGTAATTCTAAAGTCTCTTACATATTCAGTCTTACTCCACATTCCATACCTAGGGTTCAATTCCTTAAGAAACGGCAAATGAGCTTAAGGGTAAGCGTGGTTTAGACTATCACTACACTATAGCATCGCATTGAAAAATAAGTAGGTTGTAAGTGTTTTCTTGATTTATGTCTGCTAGAACACAAGGTTGCATCTGATAACCTGAGAAAGTCTGGTTGGGTCCTGGGTGCAGATTGTCCCTTCATCACATTGGGACAAGCTTGGCTCTTGCCTGTCTTCTCTCATAGGGATGTTGGGAACATGCCTCAAGTCCATTTCACTCCAACCGGAAGGTACAAGCCTGACAGGTACATTGAAAAAATGGTCAGTTTTCAGTGGAAAGATTTGATGTGTCCATGTTGCGTTTTGGGCTGTTTCCTTTCAACGACACTAGGCCTACCACAGAAGTGAGGTACCATTTTTAGCAAGAGACTGTGGGGAATACAGAATAGTAAAACAAATGTAATTATCTATTGTCTTTTCCTGAATTTGTGCCTTCCAAAGATACACCAGTGTGTAAGAAATATGTCAATTTGAGCAATCGCCTCTAATTCACAATCTAGTATGGGCACCCACACATTCAGAGATGTTCAAATGACCACTGCTTCTAAACTCCATATTTTGTGCCCATTCTGGAAATACATAAGTTTCCTTGATATGTTTTTTCCACTCTTTATATTTTACCAAATTAATTGCTGTATAACCGTTACACATCAAACACTCATTGCAAGGTGCAGCTCATTTATTGGCTCTAGGAACCTTGCCTTCTTGGTGAACCTACAAGCCCTATATATCCCTGCAACCGGTCGAGTTCAGTGGACATAACAGTATTTTGCTTTCCAAAATCTTCTATACTTTGAAAAGTTACATATAAAAATGTAGGCACAAACCCCTGTTTTTTCAACTCAATTTCATACTTTATTATTAAAATTTAGAATTTTGGCCCTCATTACGAACTTGGCGGTAAATGCCGCCTACCGCCGTGCTGATGGCCACCAACATACCGCTACCGCGGTGGTATACCGCTACAGGTATTATGATCCACACAGAGAAATCCGCCACTATACAGACACCCACACAAGTCCCCCAGACCTAAGGTCAGTGATAAACTGGCGGTACCAAAACCCACACCATTACATCAACAGAACTACGCCCACAGTATCAGGACCCACGAATCATCGTGGCAGTCTTTCAACCTCGGTAAACCATTGGCAGTACAGACTGCTGCACCCAAAATACACATACACTAACAAAACTACACTACATTAGACAATTCAAACTACACACACCTGACACACATGCACACACCACACCCACACAATCAGACCACTATAAAACTCACACCCACATTAACCACAACCCTTTCAATGAAAAAAAAGATTACAAACAGAGAGAGAGACAAGCCAGGAGCACCCACTCAATCTGAGCCACAGGACACCATCACCCATACACCATCCACGCACCTCACAGCACACGCCACAACACATCACCCCACACATCCTCACACATACCACTCACACCACATCCATGGCACCCCAAAGACACCCCAAGTTTTCAGAGGAGGAGCTAAGGGTCATGGTGGAGGAAATCATCTGGGCAGAGTCACAGCTATTCAGATCACAGGTGCAGCATACGTCCATTGCTAGGAAGATGGAGCTATGGCGGCGAGTCGTGGACAGGGTCAACGCCTTGGGACAGCACCCAAGAACAAGGGATGACATCAGGAAGAGGTGGAAAGACCTACGGGAAGGTGCGTTCCATAGTTGCAAGACACCAGAAAGCTGTACAGAGGATTGGCAGTGGACCCCCACCTGCTCCCTGCATGGACAGCCATCACCACAGCATGCCCATTAGAGAGAATCACCTAGCCCTCAAAATCACCATGCAGACAAGGCAAAGCGGACAGGGCAATCACAACCATACAGGGAAACACACTCATACACAAGATGGCACACGCAGATACAATAACACTGCATTTTCATCCCCACAGGACCCCCACTCAACGTCACCGGAGAGGAGGTGCCAGACACATCCAGTCCCCCCACAGAAGAGGCCCACAGTGATGACAGCAGCTCTGCACTCCTGGATCACGATGACCAACCTGGCCCATCAGGGACCTCCTGACAGTCGGTTACCCGGCCAAAGTCCCTTACCACCACAGACCCTCCCCCCTCAGGAAACACCAGCACAGCACCCACCCAGTGGTCCCATACCACTGTCCCCAGGACACGTCAATCAGCAGTGTGTCCCCCCCTACAGGGACCCCAGGCAACCCCACAAACCCAAAAAATCAGGGACCTGGGGGCAGTGGCAGTGGGCACTCGGTTCAAGGAACAGAGGCACAGGACAACAGGGAAGCTGGGAGGACTGCTGTGTGACAGGGGGAGGGCAGGCCCAGGGTACCCACTCTCTACGAGGCACTTGCAGGGATCCTGGGAGCCTACCAACATTGCAAGAAGACCTTGGGCCAGATAGTGGCCAAGTTGCAGGAGACCCAGCAGCTGCAGGAGGGGCAGTACGTGGGTAACAGGGAGGACCTCAAATACATCCAAACCATCCTGGTCACCATTGCAGGGGTGCTGGCTGACATGGCCAATACCATGAGGGAGGCAGTGGCACAACAATGGGCCCCTGACACTAGCCACACCGATGAACAGCCCTCCACCTCCGCTGGTGCTAGTGGACAGGAGGCCCCGTCACTGGAACAACAGGCCACCAGCACCCCTCCCCTTGCAGAAGGAGAGCCACACCGCAAATGGTCCCTGTGATCCAGGCAGAAGCCAGAGAACATTTCCAAGACCCCCGCTAGGAAATAAGACTCTCCTTCTTGTCACCCTTCTGTCCCGCTCTGTCACCCTGTCCGCCTTGAACTGCCATTGCTCCCCTTCCTATGCCAAACTGGACAATACACCTGTGATACCAAGAGACTGGACTCTAACTGGACATTCCACCACCATCACCCCCGCCCATTGCACATCCCCCTCTACTTATTAGCACTTAAATAAACACCCTTGGAACAAATACAAATCTGGAGATGTCAATTGATTGAAATATATATTAGTAGAACATTATGAAAACATTGCAATTCATATGTACAGCAATGTATACACTGGTATAACCTGTAGTGGGCAGCAGTAAACACACCAGGAGCCAGAGTGGGGCACACAGATCTAAAAATAGAGATGCCAAAGGGTACAGTAAGTGGCCATAGACATAGGGAAATCATACTGCCATGTACAGTGTCCAACAGAAAACTGAAAAGTAAAGTGAAGTTACAGTGTCTTACCTGTGTGTCACTGGAAGTACTGCTGCATGATATTACTTCTGTTGTCCACATCTACTTCCTCTGCCTCCTCTTCCTCATTGTCCACAGGCTCCACGCTGCCACAAAACCATCTCCAGGCTCATCCTCCTACAGAAAAGGCACCTGGCAACATGCAACTATGATCTGGCACACCTTCTTGGGTGAGTAGTACAGAGATCCACCTGTCAGATGGAGGCACCGGAACCTGGCCTTCAGGAGGCTGAAGGTTCTCTCAATAATCCTCCTTGTTTGCCCATGTGCCTCATTGTAATGTTCCTCTGCCCTTGTCCTGGCATTCCTCACCGGGGTCAGCAGCCATGAGATGTTGGGGTAACAAGAGTCACCTGCAAATATCGAGGGACAACTGTTAGACACACATTAACCCTTAGGGAAAACCCCATAGCCGACACCAACACATACTGGGTGGGGACCTTGGGCTCACCTATTAGACACACCCAGTGCCTCTGGAGTTGAGCCATCAGATATGGGATGCCATCACATATGGGATGCTGCTATTCCTCAAGATCAAGGTGTCATGCACAGAGGCAGGATACTTGGTATTCACATGGGAGATGTGCTGGTCAGCCAAACACACCATCTGCACATTCATAGAGTGATAGCTTTTTTTATTCCTGAACACCTGTTCATTTCTCCGGGGGAGGACAAATGCCACATGTGTACCATCAATGGCACCAATGATGTTGGGGATATGTCCCAGAGCATAAAAGTCAGCTTTCACTGTGGCCAAATCCTCCACCTGGCTTAATACGATGTAGCTGCACATGTGTTTCAGCATGGGCAGACAACACTCTGGTCAACGCGTTGGAGAACATTGGCTGAGACATCCCTGATGCCATGGACACTGTTGTTTGGAAGGAACCACTTGCTAGGAAATGGACGCTAATAGGACCTGCACTAGAGGGGGGATACCTGTGGGCTGGCGGATAGCTGACATCAGGTCTGGCTCCAATTGGGCACACAGTTCTTGGATTGTGGCCTGATCAAGTCTCTATGTCAGGATAATGTGTCTGTCCTCCATTGTGGCAAGGTCCACCAGGGGTCTGTACACAGGAGGATGTCTGCATCTCCTATTCATCCTCAGAGGTTGAAGCCTAGGGAGGAAAACAGTGACCAGAGGGTCATATTCACACATCTATTGCAATAATGATGCATCTCTTCATTTACAGCACCAGTATGTGAATCCGAGAGTCAGTTGATGTGCCAATGTCTGCTGTGACGCAGTTAGGTGCCATCACTTGTGCCCTCCTGAAATGGTGGCTGTCTGACCTGTGAGGATGGAGAAGTGGAAATGAGGTAATTCTGCTGGCCTTGTGCGCCACTACGGTAGGCGGTCAACGACCACTGCACAGCTTTGCATTGGTTATCATTGGGCCCTATGGGTTGCAGGAGCCAATAGCAATGTACGCCGGCTGGGACGGTACACACCGCCACAGACATGACCACTATTTTCTATCTATTCACTGACTTGCTACGTGACCTTCAACAGGAGAGGACCTACACTGCAAGTGCTGCTGTGACCTGTGTCTAAAAGTGACAATGACTCACATGTCTGGAGGACGGGCCCCTGCCTTCACTTCGGAGGAGTTGGAGAGACTTGTGTATGGGGTCCTACCCCAGTACACTTTAATCAATAGTCCTCCAGACAAACAGGTGAGTACACTGTGAGCATGATGTGTGGGAGATTCTTTTTTTACTTACCTGTTTAGAGGACTGTAATAGCAGAGTTCCCCATTTTCTTTGTACGTACAATCATCTACTGTAGTGCTGTAGAACATTGGTTCCCAACATTTTGACTCATGTGGACCCTCACTTTTTCAATACTGGAATCAGTGAACAACCACTGAATAATCTCTGGAATCCAGGGAACTCCACCTCCCCCCTTGATTCATTACTGAAAGCTGGGGACATAATCTGTTAATAATATTTAATTTTCTAAGCAGTCACAGACCCCCTGAGGAGGCGTTGAGGACCCCCCAGAGGTCCCCAGACCACAGTTTGGGAACGACTGCTATAGAATATAGCACTTGGCATAACTATAAATTTCAAACATCGAATGCCATACTTTAATTTGTGACAGTGGAGTAACACAAAATGATGGGGGTGCCCCTGCTGAATGTGAAGGGCCCCATAGTTCCACATATCTCAAATATACTCATTGGTCTTGGGCTGAATAGGGCCCCCCTCTGAAGGTTTGGGGCCCCTGGAGGTTTGCCCTTCCCTTCAGCCCAAGCTGCATAGGCTACAAGGCCCTGTGGTACGCACCTGATTAGTGAGCTAGAGCAATCACAATTGCACAGCTTTTAACTAGGAGCAGATGCGCAGAAAAGTCTAGAAAATCCAGCAAACTGCGGAATCCTAATAATTGCCCATTTCAGGCAAAAATGCTTCATTGTTATTTCTTAAGTATGCAAAGGATGTGCTGTATGCTTCACAGCAGTAAATAATTGCCAAATAGATTAATGTACATATGTCTCCACTTTACTTAGAGATTCAGACTATTTGGGAAAGTGATAATTTGATTATGACAAATGTTGCAACAATTAATTGGAACTCTGCCTGAGGCTTTTTCATGAGCAATGGTTAGAGAAATGAATGTTGTGACTGGAGTTCAGCCTGAGCTAAATGGAGGGCAAGTATTGTATATGAGCTTTTAGTGTGATGGTGTTATTTCCTCCTCTGCATTGGTAATAACAGCTTTCTTGAGAGAAAAAACACATGTTTAACATATCTTGATCGCATAGTGCACCAGGAGCAGAAATAGATTCACACCTGCATTGCATTACATGGTATTGCAAAAAGAAGCTGACTACCCCAAACATCAGCCCCAGCAGGCAGCTCCGTCCATTGCATGGACCATGTACAATTCAGACATTTTTGCATATTGTAGTATAGCATGCAAGGAACGCACACTCACACACCCATCATGGCACCACTGGCCTAGCTGACCACATTTAACTGGGAAACATATTACAAGGTTCACCTTTGCTATTACAGGTGTTAGCGTCTTTCTTATGAAGTGCTGAAAGTGGGATGAAAGAGATGGGTCTGTACAAAGGAAGTGCTTAAAGAAACGTAATTAGTAATCCTTATTAAGATGTGTGGCCTATGTAATTAAGGGGCATATTTATGAAAAATGCCGCACAACTGCGGTAGCGCAATTGTGCATCATTTTAATGAATGAGAGCTGACGTCATTCCTTAGCACCATCCTTGTGCTATATTTATTAAGTTACATAGGATGGTCTTAGGAATGGAAAGCGTAAAAAAAGGTGCTTACAGCTGCGCAATGCCATGAGGAAAAATTACATTAATGGTCCAAAAATAGTGCTACACCATTTTGCGGCACGTAAACATGTTGCAAAAGGGTTAGCACCATTTTAACAACGCATTAGGGTAAAAATAAAACACAAAAGCAGGAAAGAGTGCAATTGCAACAGAGGATTGAACCAACAGGCCAGGAGAGACCCCAGTCGGACACCAAAGCACCAGCCAGGAGGGTATAGACAAATCACAGGAGTAGGAGAAGAGAAAGTTCAAGTGTCACTTTAGTGAGGAGGAGCATGACATCCTGGTCAGAGAAGTGATGGAGCACCAACATCATCTACTCATCACCTCCAAATTGCCAGTCCATAGGAGAGATGCAATATTTCAGCAAATAGAGAACAAAATAAACAGTGTCGATGAGGTGAAGAGAACTGTCAATGAGGTCAAGAAGTGCTGGCATGATTGCAAGAGCAGGACTTAGGAGAAACTTGCCAGGAAAAACAGGCAGCACTGCAAACTGAAGGTGGAAGTCCTGCACCACAGGAGGTCATGGATGGGCTGGAGGATATGGTTGCAGCAGTCATCCCAGAGGAGCTGGTCACTGGAATCGCAGGACAGTGTAGACTACCAGGAACCACCACAAATTCATGGTAAGTTGCATGGAGTGATATATGGAACTCCACTGTTGTGAATCCTATATTGTTTTAATGGGAAGCAGGACTTAGCTTTGCCTTCTGGCTTGTAGACTCGTGCCCCCATCACCCATTGACTTTTAGTCTACTTAGTTTGTTCTGTTTTAGTGCGATTATTTAATTATATCTTTTCAAGATGGCTGCATTGTTTTTAGTTAGGCCAGTGTTTTAGTTTCATGTTATCAGGGCCACTGTGCTAATGTGCCACTATCGGCGACAAAGATAAACAAACTGTAGGTATTCATATTAGGTACATTCCCCCTTTGCGCATTCGAGGGAATTGTTTATTAAATTGCCACTCCAAGCATTTCCTATTATCTATTGTTTGGGAACAGGCCTATATCAGGTGTCCGATCAGATCTTTATAAATGCACCCTGCAAAGACAGATAGTCAGAGGGATTCCTACAAGAGGCCATCAACGCTATCGATGCTGCACATCGCCTTGACACTGATCGAGTCTTCGTGTCCCGACAGAGTCTGATTTAGAGACCTCATTCCAAGGTAACAAGGGTTGGGTGGCTCTTCTCATGAACATGGCATTGGCAGATTAGGTTTATTACACCAAGCTCTCTTTAGGTTAGGGGTTAGGTTCATCATGTTAGGGTATTAGGACATATTTCATTTCTAATGTCATTCTATGGAATTGCAAGATGGTGGGGGTCTTGTACTAATGACTCTCTTTTTCACAATTCTGTTTCTTGCACTGCTCATTATCCTAATCATTGCAGCCCATGCAACTTAGCATAGATTGCAATATTATTAATAAAAACCTATTAAGCCTTTACTGCATCTCCTTTATTGCCTGTGTGTTTGAATGAGACATTATTTGTGTGAGAAAGGGGTAATCTCCTTTTAACCACAACACTCCGTGAGATGTCACACTCTTTAGTCCATGCATAAAGGCTGCCAAAAATCATGTTTTGCTGTTTGGGTTTTTGGTGAGGTGCTCCCTGTGAGCCGAGAGGGTTGGGACGACAGTTGAGACTTGTTGTAGGATTAGCTTAGTCACCTACAAACATAAGCACTGTCATCCTTAAACCATCAGTTTTGCCTAGAACAAGAGTCAAACCACAACACCACTAATGGTAGAAGGGGGAGCCATATAGGGCACACTCAATGCATGCTAAAGGGTTGCATCCGGACACATAGGCTGTGAATCAAGACGCACCATCCTCATCCAAGCCACATATGTAATGACACTTTGGTTGTGCTATGCACACCAACATATACACAATGCTAACAAAGGCCCTTCACTAGGCTATACTCCACCATGTAAATATGCACCACATTGCCTGGTAGGCATGTGCAAATAGTGTGGTTGTGGCTGTGCCATCACAACACCCACTGCATATAGTGCAATCCCCTGTACCATCACAACATAGACAAAACAGACTGGGACAGAAGTCAATACCACCCCAGCGGGGGTGTCAGGGTGGTGTATCAGGCCAAAATGCTTCCCTACCTCAATGTTGCATTGCCTTTACTCATGTGTGCTGCATCTTTCAGCACACATCGAAGTGCCATCTCCCTCAAAATTGCTTGTACATGTGCAGTAAGGGACACCTCTCTGCACATGAACAAATCATCACTTCAAGGCAGCCATCCCGTCATCATGCTGCAACAATGCCTGTGTTGGTGCAGAGAGCACTAATCTGTGCAGGTCCAGGGGGGATTGCAAGGCTGTACTGTATACAGGTGATTATGGCACATCACTGCATATCGAAACTGCTGCAGTGTACTGCAACACATCTTTCTGCTGCCCTGAGCCATGCCAAATGAGAAAATATGTGCCCTAAAGCTTGCAACCTGTGGAACACAACCCATACAGGCTGAAAACCACAACAACTCACACACAAGCATATGTGTCACATGGGAATGGCCACATAAAATACATGCAACACATTGTGTATGTATGCGAACATCATGTGTGAAGCTGAACAAGTGGCTGCAATCTCACCATCTGGCAAGTTAGATGACTAGATCAAACAGAAAATAATGGTATGTGCTGCTGTGCAAAATTAGACAGCATCACACATTGTCGCATTGAAAAGGCAGGGATGCACCATCTACATTAAAATACACCGCTTCCCTGTATACTTCCATTGGTAATCAGATGTTGTTCGCCAGTGCAGAAACTCTTGCACCATAGTCCAAGGATGGCTGCATTGAAGGGGAGAATGTTTCTGCACAACAACAACCTGATAGTGTGATTTGCACTTCCTCTGTGTGCTGCATAATGCAGCATACATAGTAAAAGCAAGAAATGCAGTGCAAATGTAAGCATTACTCCTAGATCTTGACATGTTAAACCCACCCCTGGGCTGGTGTCAGATATTGGCCCAGCGTCTGGAATACAAATAGTCAAAAATCTGAAACAGTGTCAAAACACAATGGGTGTTGCCATAGTACACCCACTGCAACACCCATTGCACACAACTTCCATGCAAAGTTTTGGGTGTGAAGGGACCATTAATGCAAGGTGGCATCAAGGCACATATAGTGGCTTCATGCCGCCTAGTACATAAGGACAGGGCATTGTGGCACCTGAGCCTCACCAAAAGTTACACTCAGGTGCCATTTGGGGCACCCACATATGGCCAAAAATATCTAGGGGCATATTCATGAGCCCCAAGCACCACTTGGGCATCAATGTTGTAATGTTCTGGTGGCACAATGCCCTGTGCCATATTTACAAGGTGGCATTAGGTCACTTTTTGTGCATTATTGCCACCCTTTAAATATGGCCCCTTCACACCCATCATTTTTTTGGAAGGGGCGTGCAATGGGTATTGCTGTGGGCATGTCGCAACAACACCCATTGCATTTTGACACTGCCTCAGATTTACGCGTATCAGTAAACCTCTGGCAGTAAAAAAATCTAAGGCCATCCCAGGGGTGGTGTCAGCAAGGCCCAACAAGGAAGTTTACATGTATTCCCCCTTGCTTATTTGTTTCTATGTGTGCTGCATTCTGCAGCACACACAGAGGAGCCAATTTGCCATGAGTGATTGTGTATGTGTAAGAAGGGACACATTCCACACATAAACAATCAAACCTTTCAATGCAGACATCCTTGCATGATGGTGTAAGGGTGCCTGTGTTGGTGTTGGGCAGCTCTAAGTAGTGCCAGCATGAGGAAAATACAGGTGTGTGCAGTATGGAAATTAATAAATATGGCACATCTTTGCAACTTACGCAGCAGGGCGCTGCCACTCTTAGTGCAGCATTGCGCTCCATCATATTCCATTGCTAGTGAGCTTGACCCATGTGTAATGCAAAATGCTACATATAAGTACAACCACAATCTTGGGTCAGTGACATGTCATTAAGCCTCCAGTGGCAAATACACAATGTCCCATGTCGACAGCTGATGCAATCCAATACTGATTTTACACTATCCTATTGCAGAGGATGATGGCTTACCTCCTGTCGACCTGCCTGTCCTGGATTTTCATGATGACATGGATGACCAGCTGCCAACCATCAATGAACAGACTTTCCAGGATGTCCTAGGAGCACTCCATATACCACCTCCAGTTGCAGGGAGGACACACAGGGCCTGATTCTAACTTTGGAGGACGGTGTTAAACCATCCCAAAAGTGGCGGATATACCACCTACCGTATTACGAGTTCCATAGGATATAATGGACTCGTAATACGGTAGGTGGTATATCCGCCACTTTTGGGACGGTTTAACACCGTCCTCCAAAGTTAGAATCAGGCCCACAGTGTTGCCGGGTCTCCACATGAACCACTCAACCACCAACAATGCCACTAGCCAGTACTCACATAGCCCTAGACTCCGAGGACCCAGTGATCAGCTTTGAGAGGACAGTGGTAGGAGTCCAGTGGGAAATGACAAAGCAGGTTCGGGTGGGGATGGAGACCATGCCAGGCAGTCTAGAAAGAGTGAGGAAATAAAATAAGGACAACTCAGCTGCCATCAGAGGCACCCACTACCCGCTACGTGGAGTCCAGTAGTCTCTGGTGGACAAAGCTGCTGTCATTGAGGAGAGGCTACGACAAATGCCCTCCCAAAATGCCAGCAGCATCCAGAATACCCTGGAGTCCATTCAGTGGGAAATGGCCCCATTCAGAGAGAACATGGCTGCCTACCACCGTGATGTTTTTGCGGTCTTGAAGAATCAGCAGTCCCACCTTGCAACAGAGATGCCTTCTGTGTTGCCACAAATGGCAGCTGCCGGGTCCTTTGACTCCAAATCTCTATCCCCTGAAGTGTGTGTGGCCACCTCTACCTCTACAACAGCATCTGCCATGGCACAGGAGGCACCACACACATCAGAGGATGAAGATGTGGAAGGAATAACATTCACAAGGAAAAGCAGCCGAAGCACCAGTCTGTGCCACATGGACAGTTTCTCCTTAGTTCTGGGCTTAAGAGCATGCCATTGTTCTGACAGTATGAAATGTGCCCTCTTTACCTAACCACTGTAGAAATCTCTGCTGTGTGCTGTCATTGTCTCTACCATACAAATTGCCAATGTTATGCACTCCTCACTAATTCACACTACTTCTAACCATGTCTCATGACATGACCCTGTACCCTGGACTCAGATTGCGCTACATATGGCCAGTGTTCACTCATGGGATCTGTGAAATGGATATGGTATAGAAATCACAATAACAATTGCACCTGTAAATAAAGCACTTTGTACACATGTAGCATTTCTACGTTTACGTGATCCATCTACTCAGCTAAAGGTTAGTGTTAGACCTGACAGCCTTAGGGTAGTCACCCCTAACTTTTTGCCTGCCTCCCTCCTCGTTTTGGATACTGTTTTGCTGGTTTTTAGACTCTGCGCACTTTACCACTGCTAACCAGTGATAAAGTGTATATGCTCTCTCTCTGTAAACATGGTAACTTTGGATCATACCTGATTGAACTATTTAATCTACTTATAAGTCCCCAGTCATGTGCACTCCAGGTGCCTAGGGCATATAGATTAAATGCTACTAGTGGACCTGCAGCACGGATTGTGCCACCCACTTAAGTAGCCCTTTTTCCTTGTCTCAGGCCTACCATTGCTAGGCCTGGGTGTGCAGTTTCACTGCCACTTCGACTTGGCATTTAAAAGTACTTGCCAAGCCTAGAACTCCCCTTTTTCTGCATATAAGTCACCCTTAATGTGTGCCCTGGGTATCCCCTAGAGCAGGGTGCTGTGTAGGTAAAAGGCAGGACATGTACCTGTGTAGTTATATGTCCTGGTAGTGTAAAACTCCTAAATTCGTTTTTGCACTACTGGGAGACCTGCTCCCTTCATAGGCTAACATTGGGGCTGCCCTCATACACTGTTGACATGGCAGCTGCTGATCTGAAAGGAGCAGGGAGGTCATATTTAGTATGGCCAGAATGGTAATACAAAATCCTACTGACTGGTGAAGTCGGATTTAATATTACTATTCTAGAAATGCCACTTTTAGAAAGTGAGCATTTCTTTGCACTTAAATCCTTCTGTGCCTTACAATCCACGTCTGGCTAGGTTTAGTTGACAGCTCCTTGTGTATTCACTCAGACACACCCCAAACACAGGGTACTCAGCCTCACTTGCATACATCTGCATTTTGAATGGGTCTTCCTGGGCTGGGAGGGTGGAGGGCCTGCCCTCACACAAAGGACTGCCACACCCCCTACTGGGACCCTGGCAGACAGGATTGAACTGAAAGGGGACCTGGTGCACTTCTTAGCCTCTCTTTGAAGTCTCCCCCACTTCAAAGGCACATTTGGGTATAAAACAGGGCCTCTGCCCTACCTCATCAGACACTTGCTGGAGAAGAAACCGGAACCAGAAACTACATCCTGCCAAGAAGAACTGCCTGGCTGCTCAAAGGACTCACCTGTCTGCTTTCTACAAAGGACTGCTGTCTTGCTGTTGCCCTGCTGCCTTGCTGAACTCTTGTCTGGCTGTGAAAGTGCTCTCCAAGGGCTTGGATAGAGCTTGCCTCCTGTTCCTTGAAGTCTCAGGACCAAAAAGACTTCTTCCTTTCACTTGGACGCTCCGTGCGCCGAAAATTTCGACTCACAGCTTGTTCCGCGGTGAGAAAAACGCCGCACACCGACGCTGATCGACGCGACGCCCTCGGGACGATCGAGACTTCGACGCACAACCTCGCAAGGACAAAGCCGCTCGACTTTCCAGGAGAAATCGACGCGACGCCCACCGTGAGTGCGAAACTTTGATGCACGGCCTCGCAAGGACAACGCCGCCCGACTTCCAAGGAGAAATCGACGCGACGCCTGCCGTGAGACCAAACTTTCGACGCACGGCCTCGCAAGGACAACGCCGCCCGACTTCCAAGGAGAAATCGACGCGACGCCTACCGTGAGATCGAAACTTAGACGCGCAGCCCCGCAGAACGACGCGCAGCCGGAAAACAAGCAGGAGAATCCACGCACAGACCCGGGACATCTGGTAATCCCCGCGATCCACAAAAAGAGACTGTCTGCGCGCCGGAAAACGACGCCCGACTTCCCCGCGTGGAAAAGACCGACGCAAGTCTGTGTGTGCTGAGGAGAAATCGACGCACACACCCCTTTTTCCACGCATCTCTTCTCCTGTGGCCCTCTGAGGAGATTTTCCACCAGAAACCAGGTACTTTGTGCTTGAAAGACACTGTATTGCATTCTAAAGACTTAAGACACTTTATATCACTTCCCTGTGATATTCCTACAATTTTCCATTGCAACTTTATTCTTTTTGACCTACAATTATCCTGATAAATATTATATATTTTTCTAAACACTGTGTGGTGTAGTTTTGTGGTGCTATATGGTGGTATTGTATGATTTATTGCACAAATACTTTACACATTGCCTTCTAAGTTAAGCCTGACTGCTCGTGCCAAGCTACCAGAGGGTGGGCACAGGATAATCTTGGATAGTGTGTGACTTACCCTGACTAGAGTGAGGGCTTTTGCTTGGACAGGAGGTAACCTGACTGCCAACCAAAAACCCCATTTCTAACATTGGTGATCAGCGGTGAGGATAGGACTTGTATTTGTGCAGTGACATACAGTAGCTAAGTATCTCACTACCTACCCACAGTTGAAGGTCAACTTGTTTTTTTATCTCTTTTTGAAAATCCGTTTTTTCCTGACAATTTTCAAAAACTAAATCCTCACTCAACATGTCTCTGACTGGGTCTCAGACAGGGGACTTTGACCTAGTCCAGTTGGATACATACACGGTCAAACAACTAAGAGGATTCTGCAGGGCATTGAGGGTACCCACCCAAGGGGCCTCCAGAAAGGAGGACTTTCAAGTGGCGCTGAGGGCCTGGGCAGAAGCCCATTTAGAGGATGATGAGGAAGGGGAGCCAGAAAATGGCCCCTCAGAAGGATTTTCACTATCTATGGATGGTGTTACCACTGCAATTGTGCACCCTTCCAGACCAGGGAGCAGTGTCTCCATGCAAAGCCTGACCGCAGAGGAAAGGAGAGAGGAAAGGGAGTTCCAATTGCAAATGGCAAAACTGAAAATTGAGGCGCAACAGGAGGAGAGGAGGGCAGAAAGAGAAGCCAAACAAGCTGAGGCTGAAAGAGCAGCCAAACAGATTGAAGCTGAAAGGACAGCCAAACAGATTCAAGCAGAAGCTGAAAGGGCAGCCAAACAAGCAGAAGCTGAAAGAGCAGCCAAACAAGTGGAAGCTGAAAGAGCTTTGGCTGAAAAGAAACTATTGTTGGCTCATGAACTGAGTCTCAAGGAGCTGGAAATCAAGGCAAGACAGTCTGAATCCAGCAATAATGGTGGCAGCATACAGACAGGACCTGCTGGAGAAAAGAAGGTTCGTATACCCAAAAATGTGGTGCCCAGTTTTGTGGTGGGAGATGACATAGATAAATGGTTAGCTGCTTATGAAGTTGCACTAAGGGCTCATGAGGTTCCTGAAGGGCAATGGGGGGTAGCTATGTGGGGTTATGTGCCGCCATTGGGGAGGGACACACATCTCACATTGGATCCACCGGATCAAAACACATACCCACTCCAGAAAGCCACTTTACTTGCCAAGTTTGGGCTGACCCCTGAGGGATACCGTCAGAGGTTCAGGGACAGCACCAAACAAACCACACAAACATGGGTAGATTTCTTTGATTTCTCTAGTAAGGCACTGAATGGATGGGTGCGGGGCAACAAAGTAGCAGATTATAAAAGTTTATATGATTTGATCCTGAGAGAGCATATGCTTAATGTTACTTATACAGATTTGCGCCAGCACCTAGTGGATAGTAAGCTGACTGATCCCAGGAAGCTTGCTGAGGAGGCGGACCTCTGGGTTAGCACCAGAGTGTCCAAAAAGGTACCTGGGGGGGACTCCCACAAAGGTGGTCAGGGTTCCCAACAGAAGAAAGAGGGGGGAGATAAACTTACAGATAAGGAACTCTCTAAAGGCCCCCAAAAGAATTCCCAGGGAGGGGGTGGCAACCCTTCCTTTTCCAAATTTGGGAGAAAGCCAGGGACATTTGACAAGTCAGGAAAATCTAGCCCCAAATGCATGGAATGTTACCAATATGGTCACTACAAAGGCGATCCTCAGTGCCCCAAGAGGGCACCGTCCACTACCGGACAGGTACCTGGGTTGACTAGTGTAGCACTCGGGGGGGAGATGGACCCAACTAGCTTTGGGGAACAGGTAGAGATTTCCCTAGTGTCCCTGGGAGAAGGAGAAATGGTGCCCAAGGCCCACATGCCTAGAAATACTTCCAAGTACCGGCAGTGGGTCACCATTGATGGGCAGAGGGTGGAGGCTCTGCGTGACACAGGAGCCAGTATGACTACTATCAAGAGTCAGCTGGTGTCAGCAGAGCAGATAATGCCTAATACATTCCACCAGGTCAGAGTAGCTGACAATCGCGAGAGTCACCTACCGGTGGCTCTGGTTCCCTTTGAGTGGGGGGGGGTCTCTGGTACTCTGAAAGTAGCTGTGAGTCCTGCCATGCCTGTAGATTGTCTGTTAGGCAATGACCTTGAGCACACTGCTTGGAAAGAAGTGGAGCTCAGGTCTCACCTGGAGATGTTAGGGTTACCTGAGTGGGTCTGCATGACCACACGGTCCATGGCTGACCGAGAGGGAAGTCAAGGGCATCTGGAGCCTGGAACGATGGCCCAGAGAGCTGCCAGGAGGAGGGACCAGGGGTGCGGGAAACCGGCCCCCGCTGTTCCCACAGTGGCTGACGGGGCTCCTGAGGAGGAGGCTTCCGAGCCAACTGGGGAAGACATCGCCGCCCTAGGTGACTTACCTGAGCTTGCTGGTTGGCAAGTTGAGGGTGGACCCACCAGGGAGGACTTCTGCAAAGCGCAGAAAGAATGTCCCACTCTAGAAGGTTTGAGGAAACAAGCCTCAAACCAGGCAGCCGGCGACGCCTCTGGCGATCACCACCTATATTGGGAGAATGATCTCCTTTACAGTGAGCCTAAGGTTCCGGGCTTTGGGGCAGCACGTGTGCTGGTGGTCCCCCAATGTTACCGAACCTTCCTACTGGGTCTGGCTCACGACATTCCCCTGGCAGGACATTTGGGGCAGGGCAAGACCTTTAACAGGCTTGTCACCCACTTTTATTGGCCCAAAATGAGGACACACTCAGACAAGTTCTGCAGATCCTGTCCTACCTGCCAGGCCAGTGGTAAAGCAGGAAAAAGGGTTAAAACCCCCCTGATTCCACTTCCTGTCGTTGGCACCCCCTTTGAAAGGGTGGGCATCGACATTGTTGGCCCCTTGGACCCCAAAACTGCCTTAGGCAACAGGTTCATCCTGGTTTTGGTGGACCATGCCACCCGTTACCCAGAGGCAATCCCTCTAAGGACAGTAACTGCACCGGTGGTGGCCAGAACCCTGATGGGGATATTTACCCGTGTGGGGTTCCCCAAGGAAATAGTGTCTGACAGAGGCACTAACTTCATGTCCGCATACATGAAGTCGCTGTGGGATGCGTGTGGTGTAACTTACAAGTTCACCACACCCTATCACCCCCAGACGAACGGTCTTGTGGAGAGATTCAACAAGACCCTGAAAGGCATGATTGGTGGCCTTCCTGAGGCCATGAGGCGTAAGTGGGACGTCCTCTTACCATGCCTTCTCTTTGCTTACAGAGAGGTCCCCCAGAGAGGGGTAGGGTTCAGTCCCTTTGAACTTCTCTATGGGTACCCTGTCAGGGGACCCTTAAGCATTGTCCAGGAGGGATTGGAGAAAGCTCCAAAGGCACCCCCTCAGGATGTGGTCAGCTATATGTTGGCCCTCCGCAACCAGATGACCCGCTTCTGGAAAGAAGCCCAAGATAACCTTGAGGCCAGTCAAGAGGTGATGAAACAATGGTATGACCAGAAGGCCACCCTGGTAGAGTTTCAACCTGGAGACAAAGTGTGGGTAATGGAGCCAGTAGAGCCCAGAGCTCTCCAGGACCGCTGGTCTGGCCCATTTGAAATAAAGGAGCGGAAAGGGGAGGCCACTTACCTAGTGGACCTCAAAACCCCTAGGAATCCCCTAAGGGTGCTCCATGTGAACCGACTAAAAGCTCATTGTGAGAGGTCGGAGATCAACATGCTTCTGGTCACAGATGAAGGAACGGAAGAGGAGAGTGAACCTCTCCCCGACCTCCTCTCTGCCCAAGAAGGTGATGGGTCAGTAAGCGGGGTCATTCTGTCTGGCACCCTGACTCTAAATCAGAAAGGAGACTGTTATGAGCTGTTGGAGCAGTTCTCCCCCCTGTTCTCCCTTACTCCTGGGCTGACCCACCTCTGTGTTCATGATATTGACACCGGTGACAGTCTCCCTGTGAAAAACAAAATTTACAGGTTGTCGGATAAGGTGAAGGCCAGCATCAAGGAGGAGGTCTCCAAGATGTTGACTCTAGGGGTCATTGAGAAATCCAGTAGTCCCTGGGCCAGCCCAGTGGTATTGGTCCCTAAGGCTACTGCCCCAGGTGCGAAGCCAGAGCTCCGGTTCTGTGTGGACTACCGGGGTCTCAACTCAGTCACCCGGACTGATGCTCACCCCATCCCCCGAGCTGATGAGCTCGTGGACAGGCTAGGCGCTGCCAAGTTCCTGAGTACGTTTGATCTTACTTCAGGGTACTGGCAGATCGCCCTGACTGAGGGGGCTAAGGAAAGGTCCGCCTTTTCCACCCCTGACGGCCATTACCAGTTCCGAGTGATGCCGTTTGGATTAAAAAATGCCCCCGCTACCTTCCAACGGTTGGTTAACGGGGTCCTGGCTGGCAAGGATGCCTTCTGTGCAGCCTACCTGGATGACATAGCTGTCTACAGTTCCAGCTGGGAGGAACACCTGCTCCACCTCAAGGAGGTGCTTCAGGCCCTGCAACAGGCAGGCCTGACCATCAAGGCTAGTAAGTGCCAGATTGGGCAGGGTTCCGTGGTGTACTTGGGACACCTAGTAGGTGGTGGCAAGGTGCAGCCACTCCAGGCCAAGATCGAAACTATCAAGGCCTGGCAACCACCTCGAACCCAGACTGAGGTGAGAGCCTTTTTAGGCCTCACCGGATACTACCGCAGGTTTGTCAAGGGCTATGGTACCATTGTGTCCCCCTTGACAGAACTCACGTCCAAGAAGCAACCTAGGTTGGTGAATTGGACAGAGGCTTGTCAGAAAGCCTTTGACGCCCTAAAGGAAGCCATGTGCACGGCCCCCGTGCTCAAGGCCCCTGACTACTCCCAGGAATTTATCGTGCAGACAGACGCTTCAGAGCATGGCATAGGGGCAGTCCTAGCACAGCTAAATGAGGAGGGCCAAGATCAACCGGTAGTCTTTATTAGCAGAAGGCTATTACCACGGGAACAGAGGTGGAGTGCTATTGAAAGAGAAGCTTTTGCTGTGGTCTGGGCCCTGAAGAAGCTGAGGCCCTACCTGTTTGGGACTCACTTCCTAGTTCAGACAGACCACAGACCCCTCAGATGGCTCATGCAGATGAGGGGTGAGAATCCAAAACTTCTGAGGTGGTCCATTTCCCTACAGGGGATGGACTTTACGGTGGAACATCGCCCAGGGGTTGACCACGCCAATGCTGATGGTCTCTCCAGGTACTTCCGCCTTAGCGATGAGAGCTCCCGGGAGGTCGGGTAGCTCTCCCCACTTTCAGCTGGGGGGGACACATGTTAGACCTGACAGCCTTGGGGTAGTCACCCCTAACTTTTTGCCTGCCTCCCTCCTCGTTTTGGATACTGTTTTGCTGGTTTTTAGACTCTGCGCACTTTACCACTGCTAACCAGTGATAAAGTGTATATGCTCTCTCTCTGTAAACATGGTAACTTTGGATCATACCTGATTGAACTATTTAATCTACTTATAAGTCCCCAGTCATGTGCACTCCAGGTGCCTAGGGCATATAGATTAAATGCTACTAGTGGACCTGCAGCACGGATTGTGCCACCCACTTAAGTAGCCCTTTTTCCTTGTCTCAGGCCTACCATTGCTAGGCCTGGGTGTGCAGTTTCACTGCCACTTCGACTTGGCATTTAAAAGTACTTGCCAAGCCTAGAACTCCCCTTTTTCTGCATATAAGTCACCCTTAATGTGTGCCCTGGGTATCCCCTAGAGCAGGGTGCTGTGTAGGTAAAAGGCAGGACATGTACCTGTGTAGTTATATGTCCTGGTAGTGTAAAACTCCTAAATTCGTTTTTGCACTACTGGGAGACCTGCTCCCTTCATAGGCTAACATTGGGGCTGCCCTCATACACTGTTGACATGGCAGCTGCTGATCTGAAAGGAGCAGGGAGGTCATATTTAGTATGGCCAGAATGGTAATACAAAATCCTACTGACTGGTGAAGTCGGATTTAATATTACTATTCTAGAAATGCCACTTTTAGAAAGTGAGCATTTCTTTGCACTTAAATCCTTCTGTGCCTTACAATCCACGTCTGGCTAGGTTTAGTTGACAGCTCCTTGTGCATTCACTCAGACACACCCCAAACACAGGGTACTCAGCCTCACTTGCATACATCTGCATTTTGAATGGGTCTTCCTGGGCTGGGAGGGTGGAGGGCCTGCCCTCACACAAAGGACTGCCACACCCCCTACTGGGACCCTGGCAGACAGGATTGAACTGAAAGGGGACCTGGTGCACTTCTTAGCCTCTCTTTGAAGTCTCCCCCACTTCAAAGGCACATTTGGGTATAAAACAGGGCCTCTGCCCTACCTCATCAGAAACTTGCTGGAGAAGAAACCGGAACCAGAAACTACATCCTGCCAAGAAGAACTGCCTGGCTGCTCAAAGGACTCACCTGTCTGCTTTCTACAAAGGACTGCTGTCTTGCTGTTGCCCTGCTGCCTTGCTGAACTCTTGTCTGGCTGTGAAAGTGCTCTCCAAGGGCTTGGATAGAGCTTGCCTCCTGTTCCTTGAAGTCTCAGGACCAAAAAGACTTCTTCCTTTCACTTGGACGCTCCGTGCGCCGAAAATTTCGACGCACAGCTTGTTCCGCGGCGAGAAAAACGGCGCACACCGACGCTGATCGACGCAACGCCCTCGGGACGATCGAGACTTCGACGCACAACCTCGCAAGGACAAAGCCGCTCGACTTTCCAGGAGAAATCGACGCGACGCCCACCGTGAGTGCGAAACTTTGACGCACGGCCTCGCAAGGACAACGCCGCCCGACTTCCAAGGAGAAATCGACGCGACGCCTGCCGTGAGACCAAACTTTCGACGCACGGCCTCGCAAGGACAACGCCGCCCGACTTCCAAGGAGAAATCGACGCGACGCCTACCGTGAGATCGAAACTTCGACGCGCAGCCCCGCAGAACGACGCGCAGCCGGAAAACAAGCAGGAGAATCCACGCACAGACCCGGGACATCTGGTAATCCCCGCGATCCACAAAAAGAGACTGTCTGCGCGCCGGAAAACGACGCCCGACTTCCCCGCGTGGAAAAGACCGACGCAAGTCTGTGTGTGCTGAGGAGAAATCGACGCACACACCCCTTTTTCCACGCATCTCTTCTCCTGTGGCCCTCTGAGGAGATTTTCCACCAGAAACCAGGTACTTTGTGCTTGAAAGACACTGTATTGCATTCTAAAGACTTAAGACACTTTATATCACTTCCCTGTGATATTTCTACAATTTTCCATTGCAACTTTATTCTTTTTGACCTACAATTATCCTGATAAATATTATATATTTTTCTAAACACTGTGTGGTGTAGTTTTGTGGTGCTATATGGTGGTATTGTATGATTTATTGCACAAATACTTTACACATTGCCTTCTAAGTTAAGCCTGACTGCTCGTGCCAAGCTACCAGAGGGTGGGCACAGGATAATCTTGGATAGTGTGTGACTTACCCTGACTAGAGTGAGGGCTTTTGCTTGGACAGGAGGTAACCTGACTGCCAACCAAAAACCCCATTTCTAACAGTTAGCATTGTGTCAATCCCTATCAATGTGTAAAGAATATCAGTACATGAGTGTATGACCGTCAGACACTAAGCCACACACTAGGATCCAAACAAGAGAAAGCTGAATGATGGTACACCCAACTAACTGTGGCCCATATTTATACTCTGTTTGCACCAGAATACATCATTTTTTTATGCAAATACGGTGAAAACCTAAACCGTATTTATATTTTGACGCTAGACCTGTCTAACGTCAAAATATCAGAGTTTGCATCATTTTCTGGATGTGTGAAACTGCCTTGCGACAATGAGATGCAAGGTAGTTGTTCCCATCCAAAAAATGACTCAAACACTAATATTTTTGCATCTGGGCAAAAATGATGCACAGCTGGCAAGCGGACCCGAAAAATGACGCAAAGCCTGATTTGTGTCAAATTTTAATGTCTGGGTCAGGGCAGGCATTAAAATGGGGCAAACACACCACTATCTAAGGAAAACACACAAAAGCAACATCATTGCTCAAGAAGTACAACATGTAGGTGCTACTCATGCAGCATGCCAGATGACGCAGAGCACAGGACCAACAGCAGCAGCTACCACCACACCAACGTGGACCCCAAAGGCAACGCAGAAGGCAGGTGAGGCTCTTCAGGAACAGGACAACCCTCCAGGGCCTCAGGGAACAGGATATCATCCGGAGGTACAGACTCAACTGGCAAGCCATCCATCAGCTGCTGTGCCAAATTGAGCCACAGATAACAGCCAGCCTGCAGACACCACACAATATTCCACTGGAGACCAAGCTGCTAGCTGTCCTGCACATGTTGGCAAGTGACTCATTCCAAACTACGGGTGCCCTGGTTGCTGGGGTATCACAGCCCTCATTCTCTGCCTTCCTTCCCAAGGTCCTTGATGCCATCATCTCCCTCACACCCGCCACATCAGCTTCCCCAACACACAGCAGAAGCAGCAGGAGACCAAACAGGGGTTTCACCAAACACATGGCTTCGTGCATGTGCTTGGTGCTATTGACTGCACCCATATCCAGATTGTACCACTTGCTGCAACCGAGCATCTATACAGCAACAGAAAGCACACCCACTCCATAAATGTGCAGACCATTGCTGATTACCAGGGTTTGTTAACCAGAGTGTACATGATTCCTTTATCTTTCCTCACAGCCCCATCAATCAGCACTTCCAGAATGGACGATATGGCAATGGCCTTCTTGTTGGCAAGTCCATAAACCTAGTAATATACACATGGCACAGCAAGCCTGCAGGACACACAAGATATACACCACTACATTGACATGTGGCCATGAAGACACTGAGGTGTGACACAGGTAGTTATGTTTGACCCCCTGACGCAATGGACAAATGATGGCTGCCAAGAACAATAGATACAACTCTAGAGCTACAAGGGATCAATTTCAAACCACACAGTGAGAGTGACATGGCCGGCACTGGAAGTACAACTTGGAAGGTGAACAAT